>NC_039244.1:7665689-7971626 GCF_003368295.1 Carassius auratus | reverse complement strand
AATCTCATGGATGTAACAGTAAATCTTTTCAGCTCACAGATCAAGACTAAGCTGTAATGCAAGCAGAACTTTCACAAATGCTTGTAGGTCAATAAAATCATTACAAAACACTTACAAATCATTTAAGGGATTTGATAACACTGTAAAATAATATTTAATTTGTTAACATTAGCAAATGCATTGATAACACTTTATAATAACTGCACTCATTAGTAAATAGTCAGTTCATGCTTCATAAAGCCTTGTCCCAATATTAATAGTCAGTAGTAAGCAGTTTATAAATACAGCTATAAATAGCTTGTTCTTGGTTTATAAGCACATTTATTAAAAAGGAGAGTAAAGGGTCAGTTATCTTCCTATGAAAATAAAAAAAATAAAAATAAACAAACAACAACACAGATTGATACAGAACTCAGAAATGTTATTGTGGATTTATGATAAACTCAGCCTGTAAATGAATTCATTCTCCTCCAAGAAGACACAAGTAGTTCACACCAAACTTTTTTAACATGAAGCCATATACTGAAGATGTTAAATTTCGAATGGGTTTAGGATACCTTAAATGGTGTGGCCATAGCGATTTATTAAAGTAACATAAAAAATACAATAGTTATTTTACTATATCTTTAAAAATTTTAATTCCAACTCTTCATAATTTTTTATATACCTAGAAATCATCATTTGAAGGAAGCACAGTAAGTTTCATAGCTTTATCATTTTCAAGAGCCAGCATAAAATTAAAACTATCATAACATATAAATCAAGCTTGCAATTCTTAGTACCAATAATGGCCACCAGATGGAGCTATAGGATTACTTTTAAATAATTATTGTAGAAAAAAGTATGATTTAAATCATTTATAGAAATCTTTCAAAGAAAAATAATATGAATTTTATGTATTTTACTGATAAAATGACCCTCACTTAATTAGAATAACAAGCTGAAGTATTGTGAACTGTATATTAAGAAATAATTCTTTATAGGCTTTATGGACAGATACGTTTTGAGTGACTCTTGAAGGTTCACCACCACATCCTCTTTTACCACTGTTTAAAGAATTTATCTTACAGAACAGGTGCGAATGAATTTTGGATAGCTTGAATGGTTTTGTCGTGGTGATTTTTTGAAATAACAGTAAAAAAGTAACCAGTAAATGTCTTTTATTTTTTTAAGTGCAGCTTCTAAACGCTTCAAAAAAATGTACACATATAAGACAAGTCATTCTGAGGAAATATGCATAGTTTCATGACTATACAACACTATATGGATGATAGAAAATTAAAAAACTATCATACATCTGACGTCACTCTGTCCCTCTGTCACTGTGGGTAATGTGTGTTTGTGTGTGTGTGTGTGTGTGTGTGTGTGTGTGTTAAGTGAATTAGGTGTGAAACTATCAGGGAGCATTAAGTCTCCATCGCCAACATTTTACAGAACTGCCACTTTCCTGGAGTCTCAGAATTACAATGTGTCAGGTTCTGAGAGATCTAAGATTCCAAAAAATTATTTGATTAGAATACCATGAAGTATTGTGAAATACTATATATTAAGACTTTATATATATGCTTTATGAACAGATTAGAGTGACTCGTGAAGGACCAGCACCACCTACTCTTGTCCGATGGTTTGAGGAATATATTTTCCTGAATCCGGGATTAAGATTTAGGAGCTCATTTTTATTCCACCTCCTTTCCTGAAAGTCTGTCTTGCAGAATTGACTAAAAATAATCTTCACATTAATTCCTAATCATTTTGCAATTCTTTTTGTCAGTTCTTCTTGACCTGTTTTTTTTCTTCTTCTTTTCTGACCTCATGACCCAGTCAGCATTTTTGTACAATGGTCAAGTCTTAACTTATCCATTTCTGTATTGCATTTGTGTTTGTGTTAAAACAGTTTGAGTTAAAACTCTTTTTTAATGCATTTCATCTGTAAAAGAAAACATGCCTAATAATTCTGCACATGAATATAAGGAGTTTTTCTCTTCCAGCTTTCCTGGACTATTGTATAGCACTCATAAATGATTAAATAAAAAATAATGGTAGTTATTAAGATTGATATGGTTTGGAATTGGTAAAATGTGCTTGGAAAAAAATCACAATAAAACAATGTTTTAATGTTTAAGTTTGGAATATTAACTGACATGAATGAATGCTATATAAATATTGTTCATGTTAACATAATGTTTATAAATGAAATCTTATTGTAAAGTGTTACTAAATATATATATATATATATATATATATATATATATATATATATATATATATATATATATATATATATATATATATATTGATCTGTGAATGTGATTTTAAAGTCTAGATGATTCGGTTTAACCCTTTAACCGCCATATCCTTTAAAACCTCACTGCCAGAGGGATATTGTGAATGCATGTGCCCGCTGGACACAGTTAACCTGATGCCACCGGGGTGGCGATGGCATTGGTGGCTTGAGCCCGCCATCGCTGCTTGCAGCTATATTTTGCATATTGTTTTTGTAGTGTCTTCTTTTGCAATGTTTTGATTTTTTATCTTATAAGTTCAATTCACAACTCGAAAAGTTTGAGTACATAGATTAAAAGGTTCAGGTGTAGAATACTTCAGTTGAACTCAACACGCATCCAAACAAGGTTTTTATTTTTTTTATTTTTTTGCCTCAGCCCTTGGTCATCAATAAAATGATAATTTGGTTCATTAGATAACATTTTCTGATGTTCTCTTCAGTCCACTGACTGTGACTGTTGTCTCGCTGAGGGGTGTTTGATTAAAACAAGATGACACTTCTGACTGTGTAACAGTGTAATATTACCTTCTTCACGGTGAGATCTTCTGTTTTGGTTTTTGAAACAGGCTGTGAGATTGTTCTTTCATCTTTTTTATTCACTTAGCAGAGCAGCTCTTTAAAGTGCTACATTTGACGTCTTGATCTTTAAAAAAAATTTCATGCTGACTGAACAAGCTCAGCTCAGAGCCATGCTAATGAGTTGATCTGCTTCACGTTCCTCCATATCCTCTGTGGTTGTCTTGTTTTAACTGATAAAAATGCGCAAATCGAAACTATTTTAATTTTTGATTATGAAGGATTATGAATAATTTTTTCACAAAAAAAAAAATATATATATATATAGGGGTGGGAATCGTTGAGTACCTCATGATACAATACAAATCACGATAATATCATGAATACAGAGATTCTGCGATAATCAATGTATTGCTAGACAATCCTGTAAAGATACATCATGATATCTGTCTAACTATGGTACCAAAATGCCTGTGAAAAGGTTAAGTGCAAGTTTTCTCTCTTTATTCAAGTCCAAACTGTTATAAAACGCCACAAAATTTCTGTAAATCAAATTTAACATGTGTTCAGCTAATTTTCAGCCTCTTACATGTGTGCTTCTCATAATTGGTGAATAATTGGTGAATGTGAATTAGGGCTAAACGATGTGTCGTTTAAGCATCGATATCGCGATGTACAAATCCACAATAGTCATATCGCAGGATGTGCGATGTGGGCTGTCGTAGTTGATCTGTTATTCATTAACTGTACGGGCCAGCTGCTCCCCTGGCCCTTGACGAATGTGATTCGTGGATTAATTGCACAGCTTAACCATCATAGAGTGAAAGTTTATCATTGACAGGACTGAAAAACACATGTAAGTTTAACAGGGCAGAGAGTGAGAGCGCGAGAGAGACATAGAGAGAGAGAGAGCGCGCGCGAGAAAGAGAGACAGAGAGAGAATTTTCCATTAACATCTCGTGGCTGGAAAATGTTGTGAAAAATCAGCACATCAATTTATCGTCCCTCCACAAAACTTTGTACAGTATTTGCAACTTTTGCATTAAATTACTATATTTTATTTTTAAATTATTATATTATATTTTATTATATGTCTTGGTCTATCCTAACTTTTAAGAAGTTATTTACAATGATTATTAAGAAAGTTCTTTTCAAGGATTTCAATTCTTAAGTTTTGTCTGAGGAACAATTTCAAGAAAAAATTACTTTCTTGAAAAAGAAAATGGGAATACAAAATATTCATAACCTTTTTTTCTTAAATTAACAATAAGAAGAACATTGCAGTTGAGATAACTGTTTTTTTCTTAAGAATGTTTTGTGAATCTTGCCCCAGGTTGTTTGTTCACATCATTTTACCACAGATTTGTTTTAAAAAGACACAGTTTGACGCAGGGTTTTCAGAGAGATTCAAACTAAAAGACGATGCACCTATATTGGATCTGACCGTAATGTTGCAACACGTGTGAGTAACAATATTTTTATCGTGCCACTATTACTTTGCAGAATGTGCCATGTCCATCTAAACAGAGTTCCTATGAGTATATGTATGAATATTTAAAGCAATTAATAATCTCTTTAAGGCCAGACAGCAGGGTGCAAAAGTGAAAATTGGTGCGGCACTGAGGAATCCAGGTAAAATAATTTCAGTCCATAATACAGCCTAAAGAGCAAGAATACTCTGTGAAATGCTAAATGGTTAGAAATGCTAAACAATTATTATTATTATTTTTAATTAACGTGTACATTAAAATATTTTGATGACTGATTTCATTTATTGACATATTATAATATTGTCCCTTGTAACGGAAACAGGTCAATTTAGCTCAAAGGGAATCATCTAAGATTTTAAAAGGAATTTGAACAGAATCACTGTTTCACGGCTGGTCACTAAAACGCCCTGCAATTCAGTGAACGAGCCGTTTAACATCAAATCTGCGTTGGATACTAATATCCAAACTATAGTGAAACATTATCAATTAGCACAGTAACAACATCGGCAGCTTAAGACATTAACTTGTAAGCACAAAACACAAGATACTTCTCTTTTCAATATGAACAAGGCTTTATTAGATAAATCTAAGACATATAAACTAATCTAACACATAAACGCACGCACACACACATTCACACAAGTTGCAGGAAGATCAAAAGTTAGGGAAAGATGAGTTTAAGAGAATGGAAATATGGAATCCAAAGTTCACAGCAATACGTTAAATTGCATAGACATGAACAACCATCAGTCACTTAATTAACACTCGCATTGAGTTCCTCAATGGGGTTAAAATTATATTAGATACACCAGCACAAATGTCAGAGTCTGGAGGTAAAGTTACTTGCGTCTCCTGTGAAAAAGGAGTCTCGGTGAAAGGGCTATCCCGAGGTCGTTGATTGGCTGGAAGTTCAGTCGCTGAAGTGACGTCTTGGAAAGCCCGTGGTTTCGCCAAACACAAGCCATGTGCTCACAGAAAGACAAAGACAGAAAGACAGAAGACTGTGACAGAACCCCTCCCTTAAGGAGTGGATTCCAGACACTCCAAAATAATAAATCACGGAGGGAGGCGGTACGGAGGTGGATCAGGGGGAGGGATGGAGGGCCAGATAATATGGTAAAACAGAGACAAGAGGACCAGGTAGAATGGGGTAACAGAGACAGACGACCAGGTAAAATGGTAAAACAGAGACAAGAGGACCTGGTAGAATGGGGAAACAGAGACAAGATACACAGACAAGAAACCCAGGAGGGAGGTGGACCGGCAGAGGATCAGGGGAAGGGAAGGAGGGCCAGGTCCATAGGAGGAAACAGAAAGAAAGACACAGACCGCAGAACAACAAAAAATAACACAAATACACAAGTCCAAGAAGGACATCACGTGACGCCCCATGAGGGCGGAGCAGAAGACCACCATAACGGTGTGGTCCGGACGGACGCCCCCCAGGGCGGAGCAGAACACCACCACAACCGTGTGGTCAGGGCGGAAGCCCCCCAGGGCGGAGCAGAAGACCACCACAACCGTGTGGTCAGGGCGTACACCCCCCAGGGCGGAGCAGAAGACCACCACAACCGTGTGGTCAGGACGGAAGCCCCCCAGGGCAGAGCAGAAGACCACCACAATCGTGTGGTCCAACCAATGGGAGGACGACAATCTGGCAATCCCATGGTGTACATACTGGACTCCAGAAGATCGGTGCTGACCCAACACTGCTCATGAAGATTGTTGGTGAATTGCATTTGTACATGAAGATCATTGGTGACTTGTATTTGCTCATTAAGATCAGTGGTGACTTGACTCTGTCCTTGAAGCTCACCGGTGACTAGCCCTGACTCTGGAGGGTCAACGGTGACTAGCCCTGACTCTGGAGGGTCAACGGTGACTAGCCCTGACTCTGGAGGGTCAACGGTGACTAGCCCTGACTCGACTCTGGAGGGTCCACGAGCACCTGACTCGACTCTGGAGGGTCCACGAGCACCTGACTCGACTCTGGAGGGTCCACGAGCACCTGACTCGACTCTGGAGGGTCCACGAGCACCTGACTCGACTCTGGAGGGTCCACGAGCACCTGACTCGACTCTGGAGGGTCCACTGGAACCTGACTCGACTCTGGAGAGTTCACTGGGACCTGACTCGACTCTGGGGGGTCACCAAGAACCTGACTCGACTCTGGGAGTTCAACAGGAACCTGACTCGACTCTGGAGGGGCCGGAGCAGTTACCACCGCCTTGTGGGAATCGTGAGCGGACGCTGCCACCTCGGGGACATCGTGAGCGGATGCCGCCGCCTCGGGGACATCGGAAGCGGACGCCGCTGCCTCGGGGACATCGTGAGTGTACGACACCGCCTCGGGGACATCGTGGGCGGACACCACCTCCTCTGGGCAATCCTGAGCGGATGCCGCCGCCTCGGGGACACCGTGAGCGGACGCCGCTGCCTCGGGGACATTGTGAGTGGACGCCGCCACCTCTGGGACATCGTGGGCGGATACCACCTCCTCTGGGCAATCCTGAGCGGACACCGCCGCCTTGGGGCAATCCTGAGTGGAATCTGCAGCTTTGTGAAGGCTAGCAGTCAGCCCCACTGCCTCAGAGGGAACATCAGCAGGCTCCACCACCTTGTGAGTCCTGCGAGCCGACCATGCTGCTCGCACCGTCATCCACTGTGAATCCTGCATGCAGCGCATCAGCCCGTGACGCTCCAGGAACAGGTGTGAGGCACTGGGTGCAGCCGACAAGGCCTCTGCTGACTCCTGGACTGTCGCCTTGGGAGAGCCAGGTTGATGTAATCCTCCAGCGTCTCGTCGGGGTGCCAGAATGGCATAAGGGACTTGAAGGGCTCGGCTAGTCCTCCCCAGAAGAAAACCATTAGACAGGTCCTCTCTGTCGCTGACAGCCGAGCCGCCCCCACGAACTCCCAAGCATAATCCTCGATGCTTCGCTCTCCTTGGCAGATGTCGAGGAATCTCCCTGCTGGACCCATATTTGCTGGCTATATTCTGTCACGGCACGGTAGAGACGGCGCCGTGGAAAGAACAAGATCTGGGTCCAAATGCAGGGAAGAGACACTTTATTTTAACAAGAACAAACGAGAACTAAAAGGCCAACACGGCAAAACCAAAACCAAAACGAATCACAGGAAAACGAGCATGAGAAACATGAGCTGTGTGCGTGATTATGTGCACAGGTGTACAGAGTGAGTGGATGCAACAGGTGTACAGAGTGAATAAGGTAATGAGTCAGGGAGCCAGGGAGAAACACAGGTGGAGCAACTAAACAGTAATGAGGTGACAAGGTGGGCGGGGTCAGAAAAGGAAAGGAGAGAGCACATGGCACCAAATAACACAACACAAGCCATGTGCTCATAGAAAGACAAAGACAGAAAGACAGAAGACTGTGACAGTATATTGTGAATCATTTTTTTATTTTTTTTATTAAGTTAGCTGTGTCGTCAATCTGAAAGCCGCGCTCTGCCTTGCCTCAGGTTTCTGCTCTTTGCTTTGCCTCTGCCTGCAGTTGCTCACTTGTGGAAGAGAATATCTTCCCTTTTAAGCCCAACGTAAACCTCGCTCTCCCCCCTCCTTGCTCTTCGTAGCGAGTCGGGCCTTTGAAGAGTCAGAGGACGAGATGGCTGCAACGTTTTCAAAGTGCCTGATGTCGGTTCATTTCCCCATTTTAATTGAGCTATCTAAATGCATCCCTGGTTTGTCAATACCCGCCGGGGTCTCAGATAAAAATGATTTGTTCGCCGCATTCAGTGACACGCTCTGCCTCTCCCCTCAGAGAATGCGGCCCACAAATGTGCGGATTAATGTAATAAGGAATGTGTGTTGTTTATAATTTTAATAGCTACAGAGAAAAGCAGTCTAGGTCTAATTTCTTACGATGTTCTAACTGCAGATGTATTGCTTGTAGGCCTAGTACTGCTCTTGGGTGCCCTAATGCGATTGGTGAGCTATAGCATTTGAAAATATGATCAGGAATGAGATGTATTTCTGGTGGATTTGGAAGTTTACAACATGATAATATTTATATCATAAACAGGAAAGTTACCAATACATAATGAACAAAGAGAGACTTTATTTCTTTATTAATTTGCTGCATATGAGGAGAGACAAATCATATAGAAAAATGCAATTATTCTCAATAGTATGAGGTTCTCCATGCTCTTGGCTGCATTTAATTATGGTATCATAATCAACAAGTTTTAGATTTTAGATTTAACTGTGCATGCTTATTTACTTTATTTTTTATTTTTTACATATTACTTTTGCCATCATACAATGCCCACAAAGCTAATCTTTAAAAAACATGAATGATTTTATAAAATAATATTAAATGTAAAATATTTTCGTACGTTTCATATTTACTATACATGATAATTTATACATGAGTGTAGCCTAAATTCAGGTGTAGTATTTATTTATTTCTGAAACGTATTTGCAAATAATAATAATAATAATAATAATAATAATAAAGAAAAGATTGATTTTAATAACAGCCATTTATCAGTTATCAGTGCATTATGAAAATAATTATAGGCTTATTATTGGTATTGGTCAAAATTTTTATATATCCCTAAATATAAAATAAAATAAAATATTATACAGCAACATATATCTTAAAATGTATTATGGTACAGCTGATGTTTTTGACTAGTGTCTTAATTTTTACCCAACTTTATTCTTAATTATTTCAAACGTTTTAATAATAATAATAATAATAACAATTACAATAAGAATAACAATAGTAATAATAATTATTGTCGATGTTTGTATGTCATATACAATGTCACACTTCAGGGACTGCACTCATTCTTGTGGTGCCATTAACCAATCAGAAGGATGATATCATTAACCAAACTGACTCATGATATAATTTGCCTGGAGCTCTGGAGAGATTTGTCACATGACATTTATGGCTCAGGTAATTGGCTCAAAAAATATATTGGTGCCATAAGCAAAGATGGCGTATCTCAGAATGTCAGCAGGTACAGCATGAGGGTTGGTGGCCTGCATATCTCTCTTTTTTTTCTTTTTTTTTGTCACTAGTCTCACAGCCATGCCACATTACGAATGCACAGAATTGGAAGTACTGGAATTGGCCTTGCTGAACTCTGTGTGCCTTTTGTGTGATGCTCAACAAACACACACAAGGTCAGTTTACCAAGCACAGAGTCTTATCTCCTGTGCTGTTTTTTTCTCAGCTCTTGTCGCTGAGTGCGTCAGCCCCTTTCACTCCGCTTGAAGCTCCATTATCTTTAACCGCCCAGTGTGTGAGTGCCGTTCCATCCCTAAGACCCCCGTATCTACATTCAGATGTAATAGGACTGTGTGACAGTGTTCAGTATTGATGGAGCGCTTTGCATACAGAGTGGACGAGGTGTGTTGTTACTTTGGGTTTAGTCTCCTCACCAGACTGAACCTCTGTGGATTTTCTGTATATGCGTATGTAGCTGTTTCACAGCTGTGCACGCTTACACAGGTGCTTCCCAGCTGTTCTTTACAGTGACACACCTGAGGCACTAAGAAAGAGGGATACATTTAGAAAAGAAGGTCATTCTGACCTGCAACCTGTCAAGGATTGGTCCACATTAAACATCAAGCTAGACTTAGTTTCCTAATGTTTACTGCAGAACTTTACCATTGTGACCAGATTCATAAAAAAATGCATTAAATGGGTTTCTATTATGCTCTTTTTCAAAGTCTTGATTTTGTCTTGATGATTGTAACCAGCTCGTCTGTCTTGGGAACACTAGCACGTCTCCGACATAGTGCTAATAATCGTTGCCTTCTTTAGTACAGCTCAACCAGGTCTCGTCCCATTCGTCGATCTTTGTGATATTACAAATCCTGGAAAATATGATTCGTTCATTGTAGTTTTTGAAAAGTGATTTCTGTTAAATAAGATATCTCTTTTTGAATTGGACTTTGAGCTTTGTGACTATGCAGATCTTTTTTATGCTCAAACAGCAACATTACAGACTAAAGTTGAAAAAGTGAAAAAGCATAATAGCACCCCTTTTATAAATGGTTGTCTAAATTTGTCTATCTGTCTGTCTACTTATCTAATATTTGCTATTTTGGTAGAAATACTGTAAACGGAATGGTTTCTAAAATGCAGATTGCACATTATTCAGCTTTGTCACTTCCGCCCAATCCAAAAATAAATAAATAAATAAATCCCACTTGCAAGAACCGCTTGACAGGCTTGCATTTTCATTTAAGTTTTGGCAGGGTGGGAGTGTGGTGATAAGGAAGTGAAATGGCTAGAGAAAGAGCTTTGCTCTGGCTTTTCTTTCAGTACAGCAGGGTCATACCTGTTGGGACATTTAAAAATGTAATGTTAAATTGAATTTGCTTTTCCATTTTAAATTTGGTAGACATAACAGGACATGCAATTGCCTTGGCTTTCATCATTCACACAAATTATGCATGTGCAAATAGGACATCCGTATGCAAATGTTGTTTATGCATCATTACATTATACTTTACATTAACAACATAACTATATAAAAAAATGTGGCTATAATGAGCATATTTAAAATAACTTCTGATCACCCTCTTTTACGGTTTCAAAAGCTAGTGAACTGCCTCATTACGTACTTCGTACTCCCTCACACTTCCATCCAGTACAGTATATGACTCTTAAATATTGCTTTACATGGCAGTTTTGAATGACTGTTTATTTTAGTAAAGTTTGAGGTTAGCATGTTGTTAAGCTCACGTTGTGATGCTATGAGTAGAAATACATAGCACATACATATATTTTATTTGTACTTTTCAGAACCTTTCAGTTTACTGAACATACTGTATATTGACATTTCTCTCAAATAATGCTTTGTACGCCAGGCCCACCTCTGTGTTAATTACTGTAGAGTTTGACGTTAGCATTTTGCAAGCTAACGGTGCGGTGCTTTAAAATTAATAATATACACAGCATGTACTGAAATGAGGTAAAATAACCAATTTCGAATTAAACTGACCTATTTTAATTGATAGGCCTACTAAATCATACCTGATTTTTTATTTTATTTCTTTTTTTGTTAAATTCTTCTCTTTTTTTTTTACTTCACTGAACATGTAACTTTGCATTCGGGTTTTGCTGTTTTCACAAAGTATGTAATGCATTAAAGAATTAGGCTTTGGAACAGAGCAAATGTTTCCCGGGTGATATAAGGTTTGGAGTAAAGGTTAGATAATCGTATAGTGAAGTTCATGAATCTCCATGAATAAGTGGCTTATTTTGTAGTTTGGTGCTTCATTTGGTCAGAGCCATCACCATTACATACAAAGCTTTGGGAACCTTTCCAGTGATCCCTTGCCCAGTTCTGTTGTGTCTCATGTGAGCGCTCTTCGAAAGCACAATTGTGTTTCTGTGTTGGTAGAGTAACCCATCTGAACGCTTGAATTGTGGGTAAGGTGTCAGTTAATTTATTTAACTTACAGGGAGGGTGCTCTTGGGTATTATGTAATTGGCAGCTGTGCTGGGCTCTCCGTCTGCACTAACGACTTCATCGTTAAAGCTAAAGCGGTTCCAAATGGTCGTCCGCTGAAATTAACGGCTCACGGGGCCAGGCTGTAGCCCGCAGGCTATTTCAGTCATTCTTTTATCTTGCCATGTGATGGCTGGAAAGCCCTCGGAGAAAGTGGGACAGGAAGGGCAACAGGTGTGGCAAGGCATTCTTAACCTCTTTCTTCGGTCACCCCACGGTTCGCCCTCCACAGCACATGGAGGATGAATAGAAAACGCTTTCCCTCTGACACTGTGGTTTGCAGTAGTGAAGACACCACACAGGTACAGTGTGTCTGGGTTTTCTCTTGGGGTGGTGCAGTGGAGGGACCATTGTGGATATGTGTAATTATGCCCTAGAAAACAGTCTCTAATGTTCAGACGTCTCTCCTCCAGAGGAGCCTGAAACTCTCAGAGCGGTATCTTGTCCTGGTTTCTCATCCGGAGACATTGTTCATGTGACAAGAGGCAGAAGTGACAAATGTGTTGTGAGAAAAGGTTTAATGTCTTCTTAAGGATGTTTCAAGTTATTTTGGACATTGGACACTTAAACAAATATGTATTTCATATATTTGCATCTATTTTTTTTCATACAATAAAAGTCATTGGAGTCCAATAGCAGTCAAAACATTCTTCAAAATATCTTCTTTTGTTTTCTCCAAAATAAAGTAATCATGCAGGTTCGGACTGACATGAGGGTTGAGTAAATGATGACAGAAATCTCATTTTTTGGTGAACTTTTCCTTTTTTTTTTTTTTACTACTCAGAGGTACCATAGGTTATAGTAGTGAAAGTCATTTTAAATCAATGGAAATTATGTTGTTGATTATATCAAGTCGAAATTTAGTCTGGACGCACAAATGGAATGTAATGCATTTATATAATTATCTGTGAGATGAAAATCTCAGATTAAAATAGACTGTGACAGAGTTAGGACATTATAACCTCGTCCCTACAATGATGAATAAGGATTATTTGTAGCCTAATATCTGTGTCATTTGTAAACATTATGTGGTAAATTCAGTAAAATGCATAGGATGTTTCTCATGCGTTTTTCATCATTTTTTTTATATGGCATTTTAGTGCTGCATTACCCGAGCAGAGGTAGAAATGTTCCAGTGAGATTCACTATAATCGAGTAAGCATTACTGTGTCAGATTGGGACATTAAAGGAAATTCTGGGTGGGAATCGCTGCTTAGCCTATCTAGCAATGTTTTCTGTCCTGGAAACGAACAGATTTGTACTATAACCTTACACTTACTAGAGTTCAGCATAAACAACCTTTATTTTAATTATTTAGTTTGTTTGTTTGTTTTTCTTTTTTTCTTTTGCTCTTTATCACTCTTTGTTTGATTAATGTATTCATTCACTTATTTTTTGTTCATTCTTTGAAGTTCTGTCTTGCTTGTTTGTCTGTTTGCTAATTTAGTTGTTTATATGTTCTTTTCTGTTCTTTTGTTCTTTCTTTAACCCCTTTTTTGCTCATTCTTTCACTCTTTTGCTCTTTCTTTTTTATTTTGCTGTTTCTTTTACCCTTTCATTCGCCCATTCTTCAGTGGTCTTTTGTTCAGTCTTTCCTTTCTGTCTTTCTTTTGGTTTTTCATTTAGTTGTTCTTTTGTTCTTTCTTTCTCTATTTTAACCTTTCTTTGCTAATCTCTTTCTGTCTTTTGTTTTTTGTTCACCTTTTTTGCCTCCTTCATTTTGAAAGGGTAAAATCATGGCTCTTTCTTTTGTTTATTAATTTGCTAATTTCACAGTTTCTTTTCATTCAGAATTTTTAGTTCTTTCTTTTCTTTTCTTTTTCTTTCTTTCTTTCTTTCTTTCTTTTTTCTTTCTTTCTTTCTTTCTTTCTTTCTTTCTTTCTTTCGTTTTGGGTCCATTTATTATGTTGTCATGTTTCTTTTATATAGTTTTTCTTAAACTGTTGACCTAATTTAAGGTTCAGGGATAGCTCCCCCCCCCCCCCCCGATTCTTACCACATGAAATCTCAAATCATGATTCCTCGTAACTTGATTAATCATTAACATTTAAGTCCCGCCAAGATTCTTGATGAGTCAGTGAACACATGAGCAAGCATGTACAACCTTTGCACACAGGTGGTGTAAAAACAACCCTTTAGTCCATTTGTCAAGAATAGGAGAGTCCCAGTTCTGACATCACACTGGCTCCACCCAGACTGACGCCCACTCATGGCTTAGTGAGAAGAAGCTTCCCTCAGGAAAGACTACAATCAACTCTCTCCACAATCAACAAGAGTTTACCACACCAATATGGAAACTACTGGAATAAGTTAACTTTTATGAACTGTGGATAAAGATACAACTTATCTGATGTCAGTTCTACACTTACTGGATTGAATATCAAGAAAAAAGAAAGCTTTGTGTCGCCTGTTCTACTTGAAGCCGTTAACAAGGATCTACCCACCTGGATGATACGTGCATAAGGATTTGAATATTGTGGTGATCGCTATTGGGAATAACAGTCAAGGGAAAAAGAAAAAAAAATAACATTCAGGATTTAAGTAAAGGATTTATTTTTCTTACATTTCATCTGGATGATTTTTTATTTTTTATTTCATATTGTTATGGGTAAGTTAAATCAACACTTGTTGTAATCTAAATTGTGTTGTTTTTCCCTTAACAAAAACTAAAATATATTGATAGAAAAGTACATTGATCACTTTTCTTCTCTATAACTGGCAAATTTTTAAATGTAGGCTACTTGCCTGTAAGTGAATAAGTAATCCCTTAACTTTGTCTCAACTTCCACTGTTGCGGAGGATTTCTTCAGCTCCTCCCAGAGCACTTTTTTTTCTTTCTCTTTTGTCCTTTTACCATCACTTGTTAAACCAAAACAAAGCTTTTACTTTGGCTCTATGGGCTACCTCTTTGGCACATTGCCTCTGTCTGGTAAGAGCCCTCCATTGGGTTTTCTTTTTTTAGGAGACTTTGAATAGAGAGCCGTCGAGTGTCCCCTAGCTACCACCGATATAACATGAGCGAGACCACGTGAAGTCTCAGACCAAGCAACCCCTTCATTCCAGTTGTCTTTCCCTTGCGTTTTTAAAAAGTTTCACAAATACATGTCACACAACGTTTTCAAAACTATTGAGTTTTACACATATCCAAAAATGCTGTATTTTGTATGCCAGGCCAGTAGTTGGAGCTGTCACCTTGTTAGCAAACAGTACCTGTAGGGAAGTGGCAATTATATGTTGTATGATATGATGTGTCTCCGCTGTTGGTTATAATATAACTGAAGTAAATCCACACTTTGCTGAAGAAGCGTTAGCAAACTCTTGAGCAGCAACAACAGCACCATTGTTGTGTATGTTTGTTCATGCTTGCCTTTAAAATCGACACGCACTGCACATGTCTACATACCTAACACGTACTATGCACGAGCATGACGTCACATGACTGTTTTCAAAGATTCCTGTATTGAGTGTTTACACGGAAATTATAACGGTGGCATTTTCAAAAACTTGCACATTGAAACCCATTTTTTTAAATGCGTTTTCGGTCTCCAAAACGCCATTGTCGTGTAAACAAACAGGAAAAAACGCATAAAAGGTTACCCGTTTTTGGCTGAAAACGTTGTTGTGTAAATGGCTCCTCAGTTGGCTTTGTCTTCCTGCCTGATCTGATCTTATTTTTCTGGTTGTTTTCTGGCCTGGCGAGATTATTATAATTATTTTTTGGTCATTTCAGGAGAGAAAAAAAACATTAATTAAAGGTGTCAGAATAAAATTATTAGCTGCAGCATTAGTTGTACCATTGTTGAAATGGCTGTGTCTCTCATAACTCCAGATTGGAGACAAATGAAAATTGGCTTGTGTCTGCTTGAGATATGGAAGCCAGGACCTTTCTTAAAAGACATCCCTATGAAATTAATATGAATTTGGCTTTTTCACCTTTGTGCGGTAGCTCAATACAATGAGCAAAGGGAAGGCTGCACAATAGGTTCCTTGCTCAAACTTTGGGTGCTTTATTTGGAAAAAAGGTGCTTCCAGTGGCTTCTCTCTCTCTTAGTTTTCTGAAGGTGGAAAGTTGGGAAAGGAACAGAGTGTAAAGATAGCACGTCTATCTCGCTTTGTTTAGCATGAAAAGCTGAGACCTCCTGGGGCTGTGCCTCAGAGAACTGAGAGTTGCTCACTCAAATTTGTGCAAAATTTGAACCATTACTCTTTGTCGTACTTGTTAATCATTCACTGGCACAGACTTGCAACTCTTAAAAGGGGCGGGGGGTGGAGAACAGAGCCTGATAAAAGCTTTTTAAAGGAAAGTTTCTTCAGTCAAAACCTCTGATCTTTGCATCTATCTGTCCACTGTATAAAATATTTATATATATATATATATATATATATATATATATATATATATATATATATATATATATATATATGTATAAAAAAATCTGTATACAAATAATTGAAAACAGGAGTCCGACAGGAGTTTTCGGTCTTATCGGTAGCCCCCTCGTCTGTCACTCTTGACCTCCCACATAGAGGCTGGTGACCTGAAAATTATTTTACTACAACTCCGTCACAGTCGTGTCGCCAGCTGCTCTTCTCAGTAATCTTTGGGATCACGCCAAAGAGCGAAGACCTCGACAAACATCATGACAAATAATTTTCATGTGGTGACATTTTCTCCAGTTGAAAGTGGCAGTTTAAGTTCTGGTCTAGTAACATTAATATCATTATTTTTTATTATTTTTTTTATTTAGCAGAATTAAGTAATTATCTGGTCCCACTGGAATGTCAGATTATTTTGAAAATGTTGCAGCGCTACTTTATCGTGGGTATTTTTGAGTAAAGTGTAGTTGAATAAGTGTAATTGAAGTGTTAGTAGAATGACAATTCTGTATGATTAAATGTATTTATCTTTGCTATGACTGTAACCTAAAACAAATAATGTAAACCGGTTTTTCAAGATGGGTGACACTGACAGTGGAATAGAGTTTCCTCCTTATTTAGCTGGTTTATATAAACATGTGTGCAGTGTAATATCTGGCATACATTTTAAGAAATTACTGGTCATCTATTCGCCTCATGTTATTAATATTCATTTAAGAATTATTATTGTTATTATAATTATTTTTCCCAAACAGGGCTCAGCAATAAGAATATGTCTGTTAGCCTGGCTAAGCCAAATAGTTCAGATCTTACTTGATCTGTCAACACTTTTCACTGGCCCACAAATAAATTACCCATCTTTTTACCCTTTTCACCCAACTTTTTTTTTTTTTTTTTTGTGTAAAATAGTGATCCAATAGAGCCAAATGGCTATTCCGTCAACTGGCCCAAAACACTTTCTTACTGGCCTCAGGCCAGCGGGCTGTCCTCATTATTGAGTCTTGTCATACATTATTGGTTAGCATCCTTGGCAGCCACCATGAGGCAATGCAGTTTTGCTCTAGTGATGTGTTCAGACAGGGCTGGAATGTAGCATGTGTGATCCGAGGGCTGCGTTTGGTTTTGAGGAACATCACAGCTGTAGTAACACTGACCTCAAAGTTTGGTGATTAGCCACACTCTGTTAAATGAAGAGCAATGCAAGGTGGTATTGATCTTTTAAAGAATATTTTGTTTAAAGATTGTGTCTTTTGTTTGGAGTAAAGCTCCTCTTTTTGTCATCGGCACTTCATTGAATAGGGTGTGATTACCTCTATTTTTCAAATAATCTCTATTTGAGGGCTTTGCGTTAATTAGCATTCACAAACAAGCATCTTCCGAGTGCGTACTACTCAAATATCCATATTTTATGCCTTTTAATATTCATCCAAACTGTAAAAGTCAAATCCGCAATTAATTTTATGACACATTTAATACTATGAGAGATGTATCTGAAATAACCGCACAAATCATCTTTATCAAAGAGGACATTACCCAGTGTACACAGGAACTAATTTCACTCCTAAATCATCTTGTTATGGAATTGTTGATTGAAACAACCTCCATTTGGTGGAATAAATGTTTGTAAAAACACTCAGTGAGTGGTCCGTCGGTGATATTCACAGATCTTTGCATGACTAGAGACTGTAAATAAGTGGTTTGAGTGGCCCTCTGAACTCTGCTTGTTAAAATTAATATTTTAGTACTTTGCAGTTATGTTTTAATGGCAAAGGCAAACCGAAATAAACAGCAGAAATGGATTGTAGGTACATTTGTAAGTTTTTATGTCCTGTACCCAAAGGGAGGTCTAATGTTTCATGCATTATTTTTCAGTTATTTACACTGTCAAATAGTTGGATTCTCATGCCAAACATGGTCAAAGTAAAATAAATAAATAAATAAATAAATATTTGATCGTATGTTGGAGTATTTCTGTGCCAAAAACACTCCTGCAGGGTTTCAAGTTTTTTTCCCCGTGTATGGCCCTTCATGACGTCATGAAGAGCGGATTACTTTGTATGGGCATTTCTCCTGGAAGAGCGCACACACAACAACCAGAGTAAGAGCACGAGCAGTCCATCAACGTGCTTAATTCAGCTTACTGAAGACATTGGTAGCACTGCGTAGGATTGCTCGAGAAGGATGTCTCCAAAAAAGTGTGTTTTTGTTTGTCACGGAAAGATAACCTTGTTCTTCTTCCCAGAGTACCCAGCGTGAAAGGAATAGTGGTTGCAGTCAGTATTTTTGGGGCAGCAACAGAGTTGTGCAAGTGTTTTTTTTTTTTTTTTTTCTCAAGTGTAAGTGCATATAATGTAAACAACACGAATGTGAATCAGAAGTTATCCAGGGATTATTTGATGATGTATTGTATGTATTTCAAAACATATAATACGAATATCTGCTAAGCATTAGACAAGTCTTTCTGTAGTCGTTGTTGGTGCTGTTGTTCCTGATGTTCAGTTTCACACTCGGGATCCAATTCTGGATTAGATATGTATGGCTGGATCTGATTGTTAGTCATGGTAAATTTAAGGCTATACTATTTCTGTTCCATTTTAATGATAGCGATATCAAAGCTTGCACAATATTGTTAAGCAAAAGCATTGCATGCTCGTGACTCTGAGACTCGTGTTTTCAGAGAAATATGAAGCCGTATCTTTCTTTTATAAATCTGATAAAACTAAAGAATCTTCGGAGTCAAGATAGTCAACTCAAGATTAATATGAGATTGGCAGAAACTGTGTTATTGTCCCCTTTAATGGAAATCTAACACTTATACTTTAGTTTTTATTTGATCTCTGTTTTGAAAAATTGCAGCCGTCACAACATGATGCAATGAGTCTTTTTCATAAGGCAAAGCCCTTAGGAAGTTTGCGGAACAAAATTTTCCGAAGCTTTTTCAAACTCAATGCCATTATTCCAGGTGTAGACAATACTGGCCAAAGCACACACACCTCGGGAGCCACAACTAATAATAGTGAGAGGATAATACCTGTCGGAGCTGTTTGTTTATTTGCTTCATATTACATTTAGGGTATATGACTCTCTGCTTGTGAACGGGAAAGCATTTCATATCTTTGCTAGACAATTGAATTCACCCCCAACCTCGCCGTGCAACAGCAATGCCATTAGGTATCAACAGCATTAGTTTTCATGACGAGTGGCTCTTTTCCCTGCTTTAGTCATCCTCCTTCCCTCCCCAAAATGCTTTGCACAGCAAGTTCCCCAGAATGCCATAAATTGTTTTAGATATGTGAATGAGAATGAATTCATTTTGTTGGCTTGATGTTAGCTTTATTTTTCATTTTCAGTAACTCTTGGAATGAATTATATCTTGAGGCAATGACATCTGACATCAAAAACTTCACAACATTTACCTTAAACATTTTACAAGTCTAGGAACTCAACATTTAGGAGAGGAGTGTGTTTTGTGTAAATGTGCTGTACCCAACAGATGGTGTGCGTTGGACGAATACTGGAGAGGATTAATAACTGGATTCTCCCTCAGTGCAATTCATGATGAACAGTATTGTTGTGTTTTCAGCTCAGTGCCCTCCATGAATCTTATCTTAGCTAAAACATCCCTCACTCAAAAACTAGCGGACAGACTCAGCTTGCTAATGGGATTGCTAATCCTTAGTTTGTTTCTATGTAAATCTTCCCGGTGATGGAGAGGCCCCTGCCCTAGTAAATAAAAGTGATTTAGCTGGTTTTCCTGGTGAGCTGTTGGTGAGTAGATGGGGATTGGGAGGAATGCAACTATCATTTAAAAGAGAGAGCAAAGATTTGGGCAGCTATACTTTGTGTTGAAAACGGTATCAAGTGCTTTGGAGATCATCTTAAACTTTGACATTATTTTCCAACATGCTTATCATTGATTAGGCTTATTCAAGTCATTTTGTGAACTGCATTTATTTATTTTTTGAATAAGTAAATAGATTTTGAATAGAAATAGACATTTGTTTTCTTTAGCTCACATTTTCCATGTTTAGCTCACAATTCTTCATTTATTTTTTATAATGTGGAGTGTCATACCTTTTTTTACATGCATTATGTGTAAATAGTGCAGTGATGTGTACTGCATGTTGTTCATAAGTAAACGTGGGTGTTTCTCGTGAACTGTGTGTGCTTTAGCATGTGTCTGTGCATGTTGTTCTGTTGGCGGAGCTGCAGAACCTGTTTGAGATGGGAGCCAACATTGCATGTCTGTTGAAGAGGTAATTGATAGTCTGAAAACAGTTTTTTTTTGCTGCAGGTACAGTACATCCACCCTGCAGCCACAGCAGGGGGGGGGGGGGGGGGTGTATGTAGCACTGAGTGCAGAAGGGTGAAAATCGAAGAGCACCAAGTGGGAAAAGGAGCTCTAGACAGTGTTGAAAAACGCGGGAGATAGATAGCGAAGCAGTAGATAGATGACCTAAACAAGATGGATTTTATGTCAGGTTCCGGACAATCTATTTCATGCGACACATTACAGTGCCGACATGTCTCGGCCAAGCAGATGGAAGGATTTCTATTTTTGCCAGGCAATGGCTGAGATGTGAAAAAGTCTTTACCCACAAGATTCACAGCATCTCAAACTGAAAATAGGGAAGATGTTGTCAGATGTCGGTTGTCAACTAAACAGATGGTCATCCCTTTGCTGACAACACTGAGGTCTTCTAGGTGAAATATTTAACAGAATCTGTCTTTGAGGTGCTTACTGATGAAGAATTACATATTTTTTAAAATCTATTTGTCCAGTGTAATTACTGTGGATTATTTGGATTTTCATGACTGGAATTTTTATTTTCAAAAACAGAGTGACCAGGGCTGTCCAAACCTGCTCATGGAGGGCCAGTGTCCTGCTGAGGTTTCCTCTCTGCCCCAACACACTGGCCTGGAAGTTTCTAACATGCTTGAAGATCCTGATTAACAGAATCTAAACTCTGCAGGATAGTTACCAGATTGGACAGCCCTGAGCCAAACAATGTGGAACAGGACTGAAAAAGTATTTTTAACTTAAGGAGCAGTGGTGATGCGCACTAAGAACAAATTTAGGGTTAGGGTTCTCCAAATAGTCATGGTAGTTGACCTTTGTGTCCCATCACTAATGTACATGTGCACCTCAAAGTTATTAGTAGGTGTGTTTGTGGTTCAGTGGCTTGTCTTGTCAACAAAGTGCACATTTTAGTGGTATATTGATTGATCTTGACCTGTACTGTTGTTCCTCATTTACAACTGACTTCTTTTAGAGTGCATCAGCTCTAATTCAATTGACAGGTTGTTCTTTTGGTATCTGTTTAGAGCTGTTATTATAATTTGAGTGAGAGGTTTTGCCTTTGGTCTCAAAGTGGTCCTTCAGTTTCTATATAGCACTGATAGGAGGGGAAACAGTGTGGCAGTATAAACCCATTTTGCAGAAAAGCACATTGACTCTACTTTGGAGATGGAGGCCATGGTGGCTCTTTTGATCTCGTTCCTTTCAAGTGAAACCCTGGGTAATTTGCCTGTCGCGGTCAAAGTGAGTCACAAGCTGTCGGAGAAACCCTTTATGCTGTGGAGAGTTTCAGTGAAAAGCAACTATCAGGCTAATCCCTCTCTTCTTCCTCTCAGCTTCACTGTGCTCTGGCCTGTTAGTTAAAACCACTGCCAAGTTGGAGTGCGAGAAACGAATGACTTCATCTGCATGAAATAAGAGAACAGAACACATTCCCTTACCTGTCGCTTTCACTATTTGGAGGCAACGCTACAGGTTTGTATGATTCACCCCTGAATGCTAATGGAGCTGCCCAGCTTGCCTCCATGTTGGATTCTCTTCAGAAAGGCAGCTAATAACCCATATAAGGTCTGATCTGCCAGCTTCTTGGTAGCCGGGCCTCATTTAAATTCTGTCCCCTGCAACCTCGCCAGCCTGCGGTTTGTTGGTTTGTCTTGGATGGGAAGTCTGTTAGTGCTTGAATTAGCCTTGCGGTCTCATGGCAGCCGTCCATGACGTCTGCTGCCCTGTGACATCGCCTCTCCCTCCTCCCTATCGCTGCTTGCTCTTTTACATTTTAAATCCGGAGCCTCACGAGAGCGACGGGGATATGGCTCCATCTGCCACAGCTGTCTGTTGTTGAGGTTAGAGATGGAACCAGAGAGAGGCAGCGGACCCCACAGCGAGCTGAGACCACAGCTTATGCACACCTGTAGGACTTGAACGGCAGGAAGCAGAAGTTTGGCGTAGGTTGCGGGATGAATGACTGTGCGATCATGAGATTTGCTCGTTTGCCAGTCCTTGAGTCAACCTAAAACCTGATAAAGAGTTTCTCCACTGCCGATCTTGATATCCAGCTGTGTAAATGGATGAGTTGTACCTGTAAAATCTCATTTGCCTTATTTAATGCATAATTAGAGGAGATAATGACTCCCATGTTAACCTGTTTTCCCATGGCGATCTTCCTGTTTTCATCTTTTAGAATGCTCCCCTACTAAAAATTGGTGCAGTGTATGCTAACAGGCCTCCTACAGTTAATTCCATCTTTGTCTGAACACGGTGTAGGACTTACACCCTCAGAAGACAATAAGTCTTGCATCCCTTCTAGTCAAATCGAGGAAGACCACACATATTCAAGAGTGTTTTTTTTTTTACCAAACCTTCACCGTAAAACCAATATTCTTGTATTCAGTATTCAGAAAAACAAATTCTCACCCCACCTGAATTTCTACAAAGGGTTGTGTTTCAGGGCTGGCCTAGAGTCTTGAACAAAGCCACCTGCGTTTGTAGTAGCTAACATCAGGCTTTATACCAGTCTCTACTGCTCTCTTTAAAGTCACTAGTCTGAAGATTGATTAGGTCTTAATTTTCAGATAGTTTGCTCTCATGCTGTGTCTTTAAAAGTGATGGAGGATGTTGTGTTGATGATTCTCCACAAGTGAAATATCCCTTTCTATTGACACCATTCCTGATAAAATGATTGTTTTAATCTCCCACAATGCCTTTTTTTTTTTTGCTCAAGGAATATTGTAATTTATTGACCAGCTTGAACTTTTGGCCAATGACAGTCATTTGGATGAGTCGCATTGCTTAACAATATCAAAAAAAAAGAATGAATTTTATTTAGCAAAATATAATTTATTTCTACTTTCTGTTGATTTTGGGTTTAATCATGAGTCCAGATTTGTTTCTAACAGATTTTGTGAAGATTCTCCACTTCATCACATAAAAAAACGACTTAAATCTCAAATTCCATTTTTAAGAGGCAATAGTTCTAATTAAGTGTTTCATTGTCGAGATTGCTTATCTAGTTTCCGGCAGTATTGATTCAGGTGTCACAGGTCTCTGTTGACATGTCTTCTGTTTGTTTGTGTGTGGATTGAGCACTGGTGCTAATGTTGAGGGTAAACTGAGGCTGTGGGGGATTCAGAGGCATTGTGTTTCTTTGTGTTGTGTACATAGTCCTGTCGACTTTGAGATCGTTTGTGTTCAACTCCTGAGATTCTTTGTAGCCTTTAGCAAAAATAACCTGTTGTAATTCAAGGATGTAGTTGCCTTTTTATCTCTTGGAATAAAATGTGCTAATTTGCTAATTAGCTAACAACACATACTCCTACTTCAGAGTCCAATCTCAGGTTGCTTTTGTTCATAAGTCTTTAGTATTTATCCACTATCACATCACATCAAACCCCACTCTGCAAGGTCATGTATTTTGGGTCATATTTGGCATTGTCATTAGACAGGTAAATTATTATTATTTTTGTTCACAAATCCCCTTTGCACAATACATTTCCACTTTTGCTTCATGCTGTGACATCAATAACTCAACAGCGAATTCCACATCAAGCTATCTTCAGGGTGTGTTTGGCTGTGTGTGTAGTACATCTAATTTCTGTTGATTTACTCTGCGATTGATTTGTGGCTGCAGGAAGGAATGAGAAGCCTTTTGGTAATCTTCAAAATAAGATATTAAATCTCCCTGTTATGTCTATAAGCTGTCACCATATCTGATGCCATCTATCTAAGAGTCAAATGTGATTGCAGGCTCACATCATCACAAAGGACTGATGGGAAAATTTGGTCATCTTCTTACAAAAGAGACTTTAAAGATGGCTTCTTATATGTCTCACGTGTACTGTTGGCATGTCAATACTCCAGGCCTATTCATTTATTTTTTATCGAGTCATATTAGATTCCATCACACTGTACTTGAGGTAATAGTTTAATGTAATCAAATCATTTTAATGGAGATATAAACATGCAGTGAAAGGATTTAAAAGTCAAGCATGATACACCAGTGGATCTGGAGATATTCTAGTGGTCAAGTAGAAAAAAAAAAGATTCACTATTACGAATGTGCCGATAGTAGCATTTTGTACTGTTTAATCTAAAAATGTAAAAATTAAACTAGTAAAATTTATTTTTCAAAATGTTGAACAGTTGAACAGTGAAAGGAGTGACCCAGAATGTTGTTGGATGATGAAATATGTTTCCTTCACACTGGCCTGTAAGCAACTATGCAGAACACTGTAGCAACCGCATAACAATAGCCTGGCAACCATCCTGGCAGTGTGATGGTGTATTTTTTCACAAGCATTTTCTTAATTAAATGGTCATTTGTTTGTTTTTTTGCATTATTTCCACAGTTAACCTTTGCAAGATGTTGCCACTTTGTCAGTGAAAAGAAATGTTTATCAAAAGGTTTATGAAATGATGGTTGTTGTTTTGCAGTGCAGACCTCTACGTCAAGAGAAACCGTCTCCTACATGAAGTATAGCACCAAGTAATTTGCTTACCTTCCACTTTAATTTGGTTTAATCAGATTTACCGTCTCCTGCTTGCTCTCAAAGTTATCTTGGACTTCCTATTGGGTCATACAGTATATTTTATAAACTTGCCAAAGTATAAAAGATTAAACTTGAAGATCATTGCTGTAGTCTAAATCACAGAGCAGGCTAAACCAGGAGCTCTAGCACATGCTGTGTATGGTTTCAGACAATTTTCTTAGATAAAGCTTCCAAAGATCTTGTTGGAAGCTTTATCTTCCCTAAAGACGTCAAATAGGTTGTCTACACAAGGCCCTGCCATAGATCTCCTGTTGTCTTTATCTCTGGATGGGCCATTAAGGGAAAAGCAATCACTGGTGTCAGAGTGGTTGGAAGGAGATGTGCCTAAAAAGTGACAAGGAGAGAAGTGTTTATTTATCCTTGATGCTAGGAACACAGCAGACCTAAGACGAGATTCCTGGGACGTTCAGACTGATGAGATTGTCTGCAGAGGCAGGAGTAATGAACCTTTGCTTATATATATAAGTTATCTAAAACAAAACCGTGACTTTTAAGTAGCGTTATGAGTTTGATGGCTGTGTGATCTGGGTTTGTTGTGCAATATATACTGTTCCTTGGGTAAATCTCACCTGATATATATATATAATTTTCCCACTCTGCTATTGTGCTTTTTATCAGTTTATTTACTCGTTCTCTCCATAACCCCGACCTGAACAAACAAGTCAGGACTGGTGTAAGAACTCTATGATTGGCAGGCAGGTTTTAAAATGAATCCTACTAGTGTTTTTCAAATGTGGGTCATGTCTCCCTTTTTCCCTCTTGGTTGGTGACCTAATCAACTGCTCTTTTTTTTTTTTTTTTTTTTTTTGATATGCCTCCATCAGGTAGGGAAGCTTATTACTAGAATGATTGCCGGAGTGCTGGGGCCCCTCCAGGTGTTTTGGTATAACCAAGCTATGACTCAACATGTACTTCGCCTCTTGTTATTTTAGAACACAAACCCTCTTGTCAAGCAAGATTAACAAAATGCCTTTTGGATGAAAAAAATAAACACTCTTTAAACACCTCCCTGTTTGGATCTGTTTGTTCATTGTTTCTTTTGGCACCATCTCACAAACACAGCAGCCTGGCGTATCTGCACGCATCAAGCATGCATCCGAAGTCAGTGTATTGATAATTGGTTAGTCAACACTTCCTCTGTCCTTTTGACATTCTTGCTTGTTAAAACCACTGGCCACTCACACTGTGAAAATTATTAAATGGATAAGATGAGACAAGTGAACGCATCGATGTCAAAGTGGCAGACGGACACTTAATTGCATGTGAACTGCAGTTAAATTAAAATGAATTATAATTGAAATTTCTCCAATTAGCTGAACTTTAGAGTACTTTTTGATCCACTTAAGTATATCTTCATATGTACAGTAATTTGATAATTCCTTCTATTGTCTTTGAAGTATACTGGCAAAAATATTTTAATGTCATGTCCATTGAAACCTGTATGTGATGTATTTAAATATTTAGTGCATTTAAAGTATATTAACTTTAAATGTAACACTGAATGGCGCATTACAGTTAAAATTATAAAAACTTGCTTATCATGCTTTAGTATTTAGTCAACATATCAAATTTGATGTACTTCTTAAAGCCATGACGAGATAAAAAAAAAAAAAAATTTCAGATTTACTTTAAACATTTAATTTGAGATTTATTACAACGAACACTTTTTAAAGTAATGCAATACATTCACAATCCTTTATTGTCTATGAGTTTACCCATAGCACATCGTTCTTCAATGCATTTTGTGACTTTTAGTCAGAAACCGCTAGGGAAAAAAAGTTAGGGTGACAAATTTAATTAGGCTACTTTAAATTTGTGCAGCTTAACTCGACGGACAAGCTGCAGTTTCAACATAACTTCCCCCATGTTCTTTCAGTTGTATAGACCTCAGTTATTGCGAGCTCTGATTTAAACCAGCATTCATCCATAGGGAACTGTGTGTGTGTGTGTGTGTGTGTGTGGGGGGCTATACAGTATTACCGCCACACTCCAAGAGATCTGGAGGCATCTGTACAGAGCCACTTAATGGGCACCTTTAGTGGCGGTCGGTTATAAGGAATTCCCAATTCTCTTCTGTCCCTTTGATACTTAGCAAACCGGCAGCAGATTATGGGTTTAGTTTACTTTGATAAAAGAGCATTTACTTACCTCATTAACCCCGCTGCCCCTAGACAGACCATTCAATTTATCACGCCCACAGCCAATACTGTACATTCCTGGTTGTCCTACCTTGAATCAAATGCTAACCTGTGTTTGTCTCTGTGTTCCTCAGGTTTTAGTCTATGATTGCGTGCCAGCTGCGAGAGCAGAGCGGGGACCGAGGGGGAGCAGTGCCAAACTGGAACATGGTGCCTAATATTTGCACTCCCGTGTCCCTCCTGTCCATCGGGCTTCCTCTTCTGCTACTGCTGAGCTGCGTGCAGTTCTCCTCTCAGGCAGACAGTAAGTACAATGCCTCACCTGACTAGTCATTTTTCCTGTGCTTATTCCTGTACCTTGTGAAGTTGGAAGTGCATTGCATTGTGGAATTGTTTGCAGGCATGAACGAACACATCAATGCTTCACTCACATGGCACGATATGAACCCAAAATTCAAACAAACCATTCACCTGAACTTTCCGTGGCGTTTAGATGAGCGATGCATTTCAATGTAGACATTGATCAGAAGGCGGTTCTCGTTGGCCACTCTGCTTTACTGTACTTGTGAGTGAGTGTGCGGATTGCTGAGATGCACCGTGAGTGACTCGGCAATGTTGTGGGTGCCACCGGTCGAGCGGGGTCAAGGCTCAGTTCTGACATGGGTCAGAGAGCCATTTAATTCTCCATGTGACCCATCTGCACCGCTGTCACAAGGCTGATGTAATTCCATTAGGCCTCTCTGTCGCATCGGCTCGCTCGCAGTCTTTCTTTTTCACTTAGGTCGTTTAACCTTTAAATCTTTCAGCTGCTCAGAGGTGGTGCTAGCATAAGAGTAACCTTGAAGCTTCTTCTCTTGACTCCTTTTGCCACTTTCAAAGCCGCGAAGCCTTTGTGATTGAAAATCTTGTCTCTGCTTTCTCAATGAAGACTTCTTCGAAACGATCTCTGATGTAAAGTAACTCTGACTAGATTTCAAACACGTAAAGAATAACTTTAGTATTTCAAGTGTTTCGAATCTGGAACATCGTCAAATGAAGCGTCATTAGACGAATTAAACATTTGATGGGAAATGCTCACTTAAAAGTTTGAATCATTTAGCGGATGCTTTTATCCAAAGCGATTTACAAATAAGGACAACAGAAGCAATTAATCCAACAAAAAAACAGCTATATGTACAGTAATTGAGGCAGTTAGCCTTACACAGTACATGAAGCTAGATTTTATTACAATTTTTTTTAAACAAACAGAATAGTGAGTACAGTTGCACAGTATATCAGTTATTCTTCATTACTAATTTGAAGAATAATCTAATGAGGACATTTATCGTATTGGCTGACATTGGATATTCCATTGTGCATGGTTTTTTGTCGTCTTTTTATATTCAAATTAGCTTTACTGTCATCTGATAATGGAAAAATATCAGTGCATCCCAATGAAAAACATCACATTATGAAAGTAAAACAGGTTATGAACACCATTTCATGTTGATTTCACGCCTAACCTGAATAAAGACAGTCGCTGTCACACTGTCATCAAACTTTACACCTCTTAGCTTATTCTTGTCTTGAGTTTTGTGTTTTTGTTTAGTGTTCTGCATGTTCATGTCTTGCGCATTAACACAGCACCCTCATTAGTGTCATCACACGCTGCTGTAGACCAGCTGCTGTAGGTGATGTTGATGGTTTGAGAACGAGTCTCCAGGAGCTTTGCTCTAGATTTGATTATACTTAAGGTTTCAGACTAGATCTAAATCCTATTGTGATACTGCTTTATAGTGACGCTTCTATAAATACTTTGTAGATATTCAAAAAATAAAACTTTCAAAATAGAGGGGAGGTTAAACTACCGCGAATGGTCTTTTTGTGGTGTTGTCTGTAATCAGAGAGGTTTGAGTTGCTAAACTTTAAATAACTGGCTTTGCAATGCTCTGAATTATAGGGCAGTGGAGCCAGAACTGCAGGGTGGGGCGTCGCCAACGTTGATCACCATGGGAACAGAGCCTAGCTAAATCAGCCGGATGAAAAATTAAGGCACTTTCTTATTCTGAATGCTCAAAGAAGTCAAGATTACTCAGACTGTACAGGAGCTCCAGCGAGCAGACTGAGGGCTATTGCTCCAGCCTTGTTTAGGTGGTTATGTCTCATTTGTGTGATTTAAAGCCACCCAGATTGCTCGATTGGGGTCTTCTTCAAAACTGCTTCCTCCAGACATGCTGTCTACGGTTTACATAACAGTCCTGTCAGCCATTTTGGTTTTTAAGAAGTGGTCTTTCTCTCAGCTGAAAGAAGTGAACTAATTAGTAACTGTCTAAAATGATAAACTGCAGATCTGAAGTTTTGTCAAGAAGTAAGCTGAAATTGAAAGTGGCAGATTTCTAGTCTGTCTCGCTAGCTAGCATTTATCTTTCAAGCCCTGAAAAGAGCACAAGATATTTAATGAAAACGAGCATTACTTTTATACCAGTACAAAAAAGAAGACATACGTAACTACAGAGGCATCCGTGTAGAGACTGAAATGAATTGTGTATCATAGTTTTGAACCAGTTCATAAAATGAAGCCATACACTAAAATGAATTGGAGCTCCCAATGCTTCATTTGAGAGAGGGTGCAGACAAAGTAGGTGAGCGTTTGAGCATTACCTTGAATCTCTCGACTGTAAACCTGTACATGCAGTACAGAGTAAAAAAAAGTTTTTTAGTATAAGAAAAATAGCTTCCAGTATGTTACATGAAAAGCTATTTTGGTTAAAATAAACAATGATCGCGCTACTGAAAATTGTTGTTCAGTTAGTAGTTCATCTAAAATTTTAGTCACACACACTGTTGGGAACTATAGGCCTACTTTTAGAGTTGTATAATGTCTTCCTACAGTAGATCTACAGGCCTTCATAAAGCATTTCTAAAGGTTGCTGCTCAAAATGTGCTAATACAAGGATTCTTCAAGGTTTTGCTGCATTTATTTGATTTAGCTGAACTTGTCAGACTACTTTTTGTTTTCCAGTTGCAGTGGAAGTTTTCTTATGCTGTATGTCTCTTTATGTTTTGAAAGGCAGTTTGCAGCCATCTGTCCATATATCAATCCTTTTCCTGTCCCATCACTCCCTGCTGTCTAATGGCAATAGGTTTTGAGTAATAAATAAATATTCCACCCAGGCGAGCTGATTCTTTATATTTGGTACAAAATGTAATCTTGTCTGTGTTTAAATGACAACCCACACAAATGACCTAATGTTAGAGGAGCCCTTAGTTATTGTGAAACGCTTAAAAATGAGGATCCTTTACATTTTATCTTGCAGCGCTATGTAGAAAACCTCCTCTATAAATCAATCAAGTTAGCTGTTGTTTTCCCTTTGGGCAGGGCAGGGCTGAATGGGTGGTAGGCGGCAAATCGGATTGTTTCCAAGTGTCCATATGGTCACTGAGTGAAATTGACAGGAATAGAAATTGATTCTTTTTAATTAAAAGTAACCATATCCTCAATCTAGTGGCACTTGCAAGGTAATTTTGTTAGTCCCCAGCTGTGATCCTTCACTGACCAACAGAGAACACCAGAGGAGAGACTGCAAAAAGGAGAAACAGAGAGAGCGTGAGAGAGAGGTTTGCATAAGGCAGAACGGCAATATCACAGCAATTAATTACTGGTCAGTGGAGGTTAATGATGTTAGATTAATAGCTTAATTACGGCGGTCGATCGCTGGGCCGGAGCCAGGTCCCCAAACTCTCAGCTGTGGCCAGGATACAGTGCTGTCATCTGATGACAAGATCATCCAGTGTCCTTGACTGAAGGGCAGCCGTAAAAGCTTTTTGAACCATCATACGTGCGAGTATGTCATCCTCCAATGACACTAAGAGTGCTTTCACATCTCTAGTTCGGTTCATTTGGTCTGAACCAAGGGCAAACAATTATACATTGTAAAATTTTTCAGCTTTTTTGGTTCTTTTTCACACCACACTGATTGCTTTGGTCTGAACCAGTTGAAACTAACCAAAATGCAGTCACGTTACAACATCCACATCACTCACTGGCCATGACATATTTCCTAAACTGCTTTTCGATTGGTCAGAATTTACCTGCGGGAAAATTCCAACATAAGAGGAAAAGCCAGCAAACAACACGGAGACAACACAACTATGGAGAGACGACTGTGCAGGCTGGTTTTGTCCCTGGCCATAATCTATTACATTGTTTGTATACACCATAATATGCAAACAATACATTTCTATAATGAAGCGTGGATGCAGTTTGAAAACAACATAGTAAATGAGGCAGGTGTGAAAGCACCCTTACACCTTATAATATTGATGCTGTGAGAATGAGCTCATCGTCAAGACAAGATTGAAGCCTGCAGGACCAGCCTGCATCACACGGTCAACAATGCATTCCAATGTGTTTGGATATTTGATTTGATGTTAATTTGATTTATTTTTACATTTACATTTATAAACTTTGTACATTTAGTTTGCCTTTGTATTAATTTAAGGCTCACTTGAAGTAAATATAAAAAAAAAATAAAAAATAAATAAATTGTTTTTTAATTTCATATCAGTGTTAAATGTGATGTTTAGCAGATCTCAACTTTGTAATATTTATTATTTTATTCATTTTGTGAAGCTTAAATTCACTTATTGCATTTAAAATTATTAGTTTAATGTGTAATTGATTAATTTATTTAGGCAAATGTAATATCTGGTGACCAAACTTGTACACTCAGTGCGTCTTATTTTTCTTTTTTCACTAGTGATCTCAGACTTTTGGACTTTACTGCATATCCTTTCACTTATCACAATTTTTCCTGGACTCTGTGAACACATAACAAATCTTTACCATGCAGTGAGAAAACATCCACATTGCACATTTTCAACCAGCTGCTGCATTGTCAAGAATCTTCTCCATGCAAGAGCCTCTGTACAGCTTCTGAGATGATAGTTGTTGGGGCACTATGTCTTGTTAATATCCATAAAGCGTTTTTATGTAATCACAGACATGAGCAGCTAATCACATTAGTACAGACTTGCGTCTGAGAGCTTATGACATTTTGTTGTGGGGAATTCACGTCCCCTGCTTTTCATCTGCATTAAAGCTGGCTTTTCCTCATCCTCCACTGGCTCCAATCATAACCTTTTTTTCTGTCCCCTTGGTGCTGACCCCATAATTGTTAATGACTAATGTTCTTTGTTCTTGTACAATGTGACCCACACACTTGGCTTGCACAGGCCTCCAGGATTGGACAGGCTGGCAATATGAACCACATTTATTGTTGATCCTCTTCTGCATTTCGTGAGTTTCTCTTCTAAACAGCTCTGTTTGAACATTCTTGCAGAAATACACACCACATGTTCAGTTCATGGTGCCTGGAGTAGAATATTTTGTAGCTCCCTTGAGTGAGAGTGAAGCATTTTTTTTTTCATCGTTGTGGGAGACTATTTCCCAAAACTTGAATAGCATTTATATTAGGATACCTGTTAGGGGTAGGACCAGTAGACGATGCCATCATCCATAACCAATGGCTGATAGACATTAAGATGTTGCAACAGCATCGTGATGCCCTCCACCTTTTTGAATGCATGATCTGCAAATAATTCGCCATCATCCTTGGTCATCTCTCCTTGCACAGTCTACACCGAACGCAAAGTGGCCGTGTAGCATCGCGCCACGTCAACTAAAGACTGTCTAAACTGGTCATGACAAAGCGCCCATTAAAAATAATTTGAAATTTGTGTAAGTTCATCATAAATAGAATGCAGCAGCAGTCTACTGTCAGGGATTTGTGGTGCCATGTCGTGCCGTGCTGCGCCGCATTGCATCGCATCAGTGATTATACGGAGTTCTGTTGAATGATCTATATATAACGAATATCTATTGTAGATCAGTGGTTCTATAGTATTTTGTTTCACTACACCTCACACATTTTCAGCCAAGTGCATCCAGCATTTTCATTTCGATGCGTCCCTTTTGTTTTGTTTAGTTTCAATACCCTTATAACATTAAGTAACATTTATCAGTTCCGATGTGATCATCTTTGCAGTGGTCATTCTGCAAAACATCTTTTGTTTTTCATGGAGAAAACAAAAAAAAAAAATTATACTAAATGTTTGGAACAATGCAAGGATGAGTAAATGATGACCATTACTTTAATGAAATAAATTTGATATGTTCATATGATATTTGAATAGTAGTTGAAGGGTATACCATTATTAAGTAAAGGACAGGCTTTTGTTTCAACTTAGCATATCACACACCTGTATTTAGTCTCACGGAATGTTTTTTAGTTGTGGATCTGCTATGGTGAATTCATTTTAATGAACATTCCAGTCAAGTCCAGACCCATTTGTGTTTAGATTCCAAAGGGACTGTAATTAAATTTTCTTCTAACACATGGTGTGAAAGTTTAAATGGTCTAGACTTGTAGAAAAGGGCATAGGTAAAGATGTGTGATTAATGAATGGGTGGGCTTGAAGGGGGCCTGTACCTTTGGGAAGCTGCATTAATTTGGTTAGTGTTGGTCAAAGGGGCTTTGACCGTGATTGATAATGTAACCCATAATGGGTCCCCATTGATCCAGCATCTAGCCACTGATCTACTCTCCAATCCTACATCCTCGTCTCATGTCCATCCCCTGGGGGCACTTAAGCTTTTCTCTGCCCACCCGCCAGTCAATGGCACAGGCTGTGCCAAGGTGACGGCTGCCCTTTAACTAAAAGCTTTAACAGCACCCTGCCTCTCTACTCTGAGCTCTTCCTTAACCGTTTAAGCATTAAGATGAAAAGGACTTTGAAAATTAGTACATGAGCACGCTCATTTAATATACAGCACCAGGAATGTGTTGCTTAAACATGGTACTTAAATATGAAATATTGTTGACTTGATAAAAACAAGGGATGGTTAATATAGTAATTGTTGGCCAGTAATATTGGCTTTTTATTTTAACACTATTGGTCAAAATTGGTTATGTACACTGATCCATAATATAGAACTGAATTGGTTATGATGTCATAAATGTACATCAGATGAACATGATAAACATGGCATGCTCAACATATGTATTACAAATGACAAAGTGCTCATTCAGAAATCTGAATTTCTATTTATGCTTTGTATAAGCTTATACATTAAATCGCCTTGTACATTTATTCACTGTTTATGGAATTTTGTTACAATGAAATACATCTTCCTTTAGGTAGACTGAATGTTTTCCTGACTTGCTAAATGTTTGGCTCATGAAGTTGCATTACCATCAAACTGATTTTGTAAAATCAAAACGTGGACAGTGAACCTGGTTGCAATTAGCGCGAGTCACACTCGCTGTGAAGCGGGAGCAGCTGGCAGAGGATTCCGCTTCGTCTTAAAGCCTTCCTCAACTTTCACAAATAACAATGATTTTCAGAAAAATACTGATTATTGAGAATTTGTTATTATTATGGTCTGGTGAAAATAATATTATGGGCTGCGAGGAAAAAAAAATCATCTATTTGACCCATACAATGTTTTTTTTTGGCTATTGCTACAAATATACCCGAGCAACTTAAGACCGTTTTTGTGCTCCAGGGTCACATACTTTATTGGCCTATGACACCCATGTCTGGTTGTCTGGCTAAAAAGAGGAGTTTATACAGTGGCCAAGAGAGCTCAATGCGCCGTAACTTCAGAAAACAATTGCAAATAGAAAAAGCACCAGCAAATCAAGAAAACATCTTGTTTCATCAATTTGACAACACATGTGCTACAAATGCTCACAACACAACCAAATAAAGAATTTTATTGGAAGTGTATTTTTCAGTGCTATATTTGGTTATGTTGTGAGCATTTTTAGCGTGTATGTTGTCAAATTAATGAACTTGTTTAATTATTTGTAGGTGCTTTATTTATTTGCAGCACTTTTTTTTGGTTGTATTGTGAGTATTTGCAGCCATGTTTTGTCAAATTGATGAAGCTGTTTTCAGGTACTTAATTTGCAGGTGTTTTTTTTTCTATTTGCAGCGTGTTGAGCTCTCGCGGGCACCATAGGGGTTTATGATGTTTATTAAATTTGGCTGCTTTTAGCCTTACCCTGGAGTTGGTTCACCCTCCGCCTATGCCCCCACGTATGATTTTTATAGTTACTAGTACTTGTTCATTTGTCATTATTTAACTAATCGCAAGTTTATATTAAATTAACACAGTCTAATCCATTATGAGCACGGCAGAAGTAGCCTAATAATTTAACATCATAATGCTTTCTTATTGGCTGAAAGATGAAATTCATGGAGCTGACTCTCATCTCCACAGGATGCACATAATCAGGGAGTATATTCAAAATAAAACCCAAAAAAGAATAAATGCTGCACGTCGCACTTCTTGCACTAATATTTTAAGGAATAGAATACACTTCTGCATTTAAATGCGGCTGCAATTTTTTTTTTTTTTACTTTGTATGAAAGAAATTGTCAATTAATGAAGCTCTATTTTACATCTTGTGCACTTTGTTGATTATAATGAGAGAACTTGAGTTTAAACATGAGGATGTTTTATCAATTTGTCCATTCTTTTCAATACAACTGGTCATCCACTAGATGAGCCCTCTAAGGAGCACTGGGTTAACTTGGATTACATGTAGATCATAGCAAATAAAGCAGCCAGATTTATGACCATTTATGTTTGTGTCATAATTGTGGCCTTCAGTAATGTCATACCTGCAGTGCGCAGACTCTTGAGGCTCTCTAGAACGGTCTCAGGTGATCACTTTGGGTTAACCTTTAAAAATATTTCCAATCCTTAATCTGTCATAGTGACTGGCTACCCTTAGGGTTCAGAGTCACCCAGAACTTTTTGTACGTTCTATCTAGTAGAGTTTTCAGCTTGGTGTCTCCTGCAAACCAATCTTAATGCTCACCTATCTGTGTTCTCATGCAAACATTCTCTTGTCCCTTTGCCAATAGCGAGGTCTGGATGGCACCGGTTTATTGTGTGCATGCTTTCGATGTTCTGTGCTCCTCATAACAATAGCCCCTTGAGAAGCCAGCTGGAATGCACTCGCATCTAGTGCTGGTGTGTGCTTTAATATTGATGTCTCTGTCTAAACAGGAAGGTTTTCTCTGCGAGGCAGAATAACTCTATTGTTCTATCATAAGGGCCGAATAATGAGGTAGTAACAATATTCCCTCATGATTGCCCATCTCCGTCTTTGATCCAATATCATGTCGACAGTAGGAAAGTCAGATAAGGAGTCACAGCTTTGAAGACTTCAGGATGGGCATCGGTTTAAAGGCTTCAAGTAATGCTAAACCTCCACTAAACCAACTGGTCATATGATACAGCTTACCTCTATTAACAGGAAGCTTTTTTGTCAAAGACATATGATGGAACATTGAGCTAATTCTTTTATTAAATAATTTTTCCCTCAGTGGCTACTACATATGTTTCCTCCAACCAAACAATGTAAAAACCTCATTTAATCTTAATTTGTGTCAGTTTTCTTTCTTCTGTGGAAAACAAAATGTCTCTCTAGCCTCTACCTACATTTTTGTTATTTAGAAAATGTAGATACATTTGACTGCCGTTACCAGCTGAAATGAACACTAATTAAAGACTTGTTTTCATGCGATTTCTTGTGCAATACTACGTTGTGATTTCAAAACACTTTTACCATATTGCTCACCTTGTATGATAAATAAGTCACAATAAAAGAGCTCAAAAACTTGCAGAAACACCAGCCATTTCATTCCGAACAGCCCTGATATATGCAACAACCAAAATAATAAAATATGGCCATATTTTTGTTTTGGATTAAGCCAATGTGCTGCTGCTGCTTCTTGTTCTTCTTTTTCTTCTTGTCATTTTGAAGCTCGAGTTTAACTTGAGAATTTTCCTTTTTTTGGCTGAACTATCCCTTTAAGATAATTCTCCAGCAGTGTCTTAGGAGGAAAGCCATTACTTTAATGCGCCTCACAGAGGGATATGCATAATTGTGCTTGGAATTTGTGTTTCGCACATTCTCCTAAATAATTTAATAACATTAGAAAGTGGCGGACTCAACAGCAACCTAACGCCATGATTACTTAGAGAACAAATTCCATTGGGAATTGTTTTTCCTTCATTTTTTTTTTTTTTTTAGTTCCCCACTTATCCGATCGTTTATTTATCTCTGTTTTTTGGTCCATTGAGTTATGCATTTCTCAAGCCCTGCAAAAGCATAGTTCCGATAAGTTTTATTTCAGACAACTTTCACAGCCATTCGTCATTTGGCCTAGAAGCATTCCCGTCACCGTGACAGTTTGCAGCAGATGCCAATGCATGGGATTTAGCTAGGGAACCGTGCATGTTAATGAAAGAAACCGAAGATATTGAACCGATAGAGCAAAATGACTGGCTTGATGTAGAGTTAATTGAAAGCTAAATCCTGTAAAAGGTCTAAAACCCAGTTAATGGACAACTTTCAGTAAAACAACCGCAGTTGATTGCATCGGACACATTTCCGCTGAGTGCACAAGTGAAAATGATAACTTGCTAATCTAATATTAATGAGAATGAATGGTTGGCTCCATACTTTGCGTATTGATCCTTGTACTCAGTCCGGATCGGGTGTTTCTGCAGAGTGGGATTGCTGCTAATTGCCAGGTGTTCATTTGTCGTCTCAACTCTAAAGTCTTTTTTTTTTTCTTAAAGCCGTATAAATGTTTAAACTATTCCTTTAATATTCTGATGGATTCTGCAACACAAGTTCCTCTAGGGAAACCACCAAATTATCAATTTTGTAAATGGCCGTAGGATGCAAACAAAACGTGTTCGCACACAAAAGTAAAAGTTCTTTCATCTAGTCAATCATTTTTAGCCCAAATGTCTGTCTCCTCCTACGCTGGCCACATGCCACTGTCTAAAGCCTGACTCTAGTCTGTAGGAAATAAATGCAACAGGTGTCCAAGGCACCTGTTCTGGCGCCTGTGGATTTATTGGGTGGGTTTATACAAAAGGACTGGGACGACACAACAGCCACCTGGGAGGTCAGGCCAGGTACCTCTCATCTCCTCCTATGACCTGTGTTCTCAACAGAGTTTGTCTGAGCATAAAGTAACCCTGAGACCCGAACCTCTCCTCTGTCAATTCACAAACATGTTGAGGGCACAACTGCACTACGCCAATCTGTTGGCTTTGAAACTTTGAGAGCTCTATAAATGTTTCAAGAGCACCTTGAGGATAAAGTCACTGGCCACTGGAAAGGTCCTCTGGATTGCCAACTCAATCAGAATATACAATGGACAGCACAATGCATGTAACTAATCTGATCTTTTATGCTTTTTAGCAAGCCCTTTGGTTCCAAAAGGTACCTCAGTTTGTTTCAATTTCAAGTTGAAATTTGGTGGTGAAAGTATGGATATAAACAAATTATCTGCATGTCTACACTGTTGTTATCTGTCTCTCTCCATGATCTCTGTGGTTCATTCATGCAATAATAATAAATAATACATTTTCAGAAGTTTATATGCGCTTTAATTCAAAACATGTGCCCAGATGGGTTAACGTCCGCTGATCCTTGCTCGTAAACAGTGGGGGGAAAACCCACATGCTGAGTACTTCTAATAGAATTGTCATGGGAGAAGCACTCTTGAAAGTCAAACTGACGCTAATCTCAAGCTTTAAATCATATGCGCATCCAAGTATGCATGTTTTGGGAAACTCCCAGCAAGGTAACTGGAGAATCATTTTGGGGTTTTACCCATTAAACTACTAGAAGCTATCCATGATGGCTGCTACGAGGTGGCCATAAGCTCTCAAAACTCCCTCTACACTCTTTTGTGTGGGTATAACAGAAATAAAAGTGACCAGAAAGGCTTTTATGAGGGAATGTATTGCTCTGCAGTGCCAATCAAACGGGTCTCTAGAGGAACCAGCACGTAAATGTCATTTAAATGTCAGGCCAGCCAATACTCCTGTGGGTCGTAGAGGTGCTGGTGTGGTACACATTGGCTTTGATTTTACAGTGGATACACATGCAGGTGCATACACACAAACAGCCCCTCAGTTAAAGCTCCAGTGGAGTTTATGTCCTAGAGCAAGAGCAGCCCCAGCCGCCCGGCACACTGTACTGATGACTTAACAAACACCCACTATCTGCTAGTCAGTTTTCCGCCTTACCCTAAGGCACTACGTTATGTTAACTAGGTATTGATTGTGTTTTCTTCAGCACTACCCCTCTGATCCCAAAGTATAAAGAAGGAAGGACACCATTGCGCCGGCACCATATTCCCTCCAATAGAATCATATGTACTACCACATGTATTCTCCACACTGCTGTAATTTATATCTCCCTTGACTAAGAGAGGATTAGATTCCCACCGTGGACCACCCACTTGGACACTGTGATCTATTCCAGCATGTCCCGTGGTTCACTGGAGATGTTTAACTGTGATGAGGGATTTTGTGTCCTCCTCCTTATGAACAAGATTTTTAGAAATCATGGGACTGATAAACTGAGATCGGGTTTTCAGGGTCCAGTTTATGTTTTTAATATTTAATGGCAGTAAAGAGTTTCCAGATGAGAGTCCATGTTCTGTTAGATTCAGTATTGCTGTGTTTCTGATCTGATCTGAAGTGATGTGTCTAGTATCTAATATTTCATGTTTACAGATTGAACAATTGATTGATTATTTGTTTGGAAGATGCAGCTGTTTTTGTACTTTTTTTGTCTAAAATAAATCTAAATGCAAATTTCTAAGAAGTGTATTTTATAAAAGAAAATCTAATATATTTTATTTGTTTATTGCAGTGAATATACTTTTAAGAATAACTTGTATTTGTATAGGTTACTCACCACTGTCACCCAGTGTTAATTTCGTTGACTAAATATTTTCGTCATTATTTTCGTCACGAATATATTTTTGCCGACGAAAACGAAACGAAAACTAAAATAGAAGGCACTGATGGAGACTAAAACTATGACTAAATTGATTGACATTATCGTCAACGAATAAAGGACGAGACGAAAATAGACTGTGACGAAAATCAAATCAGCAGACGGGAGAGATGCGAGGAATGAGCAAAAGAACCGGCAAAACAGAACAGACTGCATGAGAGAAGAGAACCAATCAGAGCCTGACTTATTGAGACGTGAAGCGAAGGTTTTCAGTTTTTATGAGCTCCCGGGAAGTCGGCATTCGAAGAGGTGATAGGGACTTTAAGCAACAGCCTCTGGTGGAACGGCAACGCCATTCTGGCGTTGTATTGCGCCTGCGCGAATTTAACTGCTACTTTGTGACGTTCTAATATAACGGTCTACTACGGGAGAACAGCTGATTTGCCGGAGTCGCTACAACGTGAGAGGTTAGGTAAATAAATGTTATGTTTTTAGACTTATTTACATCATACAATATTAAAAACTCCTCTTCTGACAAAAGATTGTCATTTAACGCCAAAAGCAATCCTTCTCTTGCTTTTTTAAATTATATATTTTTTTGGATCTCAATAAATGAATTAATGCTGCGTTGCGCTGTTCTGTTTTACCGTTGCTTAGTGACTTTTACATTCTTGGCTACAGCGGTGTGACGGCAAACTTCCGGTCGCTGTAGCCGTTCCATTCGCAGCTGTTGCTTAAAGTCCCTACTGTCTAAAAGAGCGACAAAATGTCCACAGCTCACTTCACGTTTGACGACGAACAAAACAAAACAAAGTGTAAAGCACGCAGAGCCATTTACAGACGAGCCACCCGGACATTTTCTCAAATGTAATTTCACAACGATATTCTTTTGTTTATAGAGGTCGGGATCGTTGCGTCACGTCGCAATGCATTGTGGGAATCGCGGTACAGAAGTAGATGTACTGTATAGTAGGCATTAGGTAACGTTGGTCATTTGGTCATTAATTTTGATTATTTTTTGGAAAATGGTTCAGTATTGCTGTATTGTGAACTGCTGTAATCGGTTTCATGATCGACAGGGCAAACGCCTCGTGAATCATTAGTTTTCAACATTTTCCTACTTGGAAAAAAAACACAAGGTGTCTGAAATCACCAAGAGGCGTCAGATGGCTTGGGTCGCCACTGTACGGAGGGAAACCATCACCTTCGATAATATTATAATACATAGTTATGGTGAGACATGTTGTGTATGGTCTCTCTCTGTCTCTCTCACATACACACACAAACTCAGACACAAACACATTACGTTTTCTCTAGTTTTTGGCCAGTAAGGGAGTCAGTTTAGTGTCTGTATTTTTTGTTTAAACATTTTCTTTTGACCCAATCCTGAACTTAATTTGCTTTTTGATATTTTTGTGCTGACTGTATTTAACAAATTTGAACAACTTGTTTAAAAAAAAAAAACTGGAACGGACTTCAAAATAGGAAGTTAAGCGTCTTGTTTTGGTGAATGGTGGGTTGTGTCTGAGGTGAATGTTCGTCAATATTATACCGGATTACAGAACTACCGGAGGAAAACAGTGGATTTTTGCAAGTATGATAGGTGAGTAATTACTCCTGAAGTGTAACAAACCCGCATAGACAAGCTTCATAGCTCACAGAATCTGATAAGTGTGTGTCACCACTGATGCTTGGTTAATGTTAACATTTCCTTAGTGAAAAAGATTGTTTTCTCCACGTTTAATTTGCAGATCCATTTATGATCTGCAGGTGAGCCTCCAGTGACTTTTTAAAAAGTGAAAGTGACATTTTTAAATTGATCGGAGGTGTAAGCGCTCACTCCACAGACCCGGTAGGATAAATTATCAGGGAAACTGAGGCTTGGTAAACTTTCATGTGTTCATAGGGATCGATTCCGCCTACAACCTCTTTTTTTTTTAAGTAGCGTTGTTTAGCTTCATTATTAAGTTTGTCCGTATAGGTATAGGCAACTTTTTTTGTCACGTTCTATAACTTTTTCTGGAGACTGGCTATTATCTTATTACAAACCTGCTTTGCGATGCCTCTAAAATGGCCGCCGTTACCCACAATGCACCATTCCATGACGTCTACGCCCGAGCTCTATTGAGCTAAGCAAAATTGGAATAGTGCAATGCGTAGATGTTGTAGCATTAAATATTACGAACTGAAAAGTACTGTAAAATAGCCCCTTCTTCAAATTAGATGCGAGCACAATACTAATACGTAATATCATGATAAATACATTTGCTTAATACTAATGTTTAGTATATTTTATAATGTTCTACTTGTTGACAATATCACAAATATTTCTATATTAGTCATGTGAAACATGAATGTTCACATCCTATCATTATACATACAAATCTAGCAATATTGTAGTATTTAAAACATACAATATTGCTAGACAAATGAATACCTTATACAATCTTGTTACTTTTTTATCCACCCAACTTATTAAATATTTACTTTAAATGTATGCACATATTGTTCAGCTTAGCTGTAAGCTTTAAGGTCCTGGACCTAACGTTATTTTTTTTTTATTGATGGTCAATTGGCAGCTAGTTATTGTTTACATTATCATGACAGTGTTTGCTGCTGCATAAAAGCTTTTGAATCAAAATAAAGACACAGTTGTGTTGAAATAAAGTTGAATTAGTGTTTTATATATTTTGGTTAAGTTTGTTTCCTATACCAGCTGTAAAAAATTGTCTAGTAAATCTGTTATTGATTTTAGTCTTATTTTAGTCGACTAAAATACCAAGCAATTTTAGTCGACTAAAATACCAAGCAATTTTAGTCGACTAAAATAAGACTAAAATTAAAACAAATCAGATGACTAAAACTTGACTAAAACTAAAAAGAATTATAGTCAAAAGACTAAGACTAAAACTAAATTAAAATTTCGTGTCAAAATTAACACTGCTGTCACCTTAATCTTGTTTATTGATAACTGAATTGTATTCAGAAAATTTCTGAAATATTCTTTTAAACTATATTTTCTGAAAAAAAAAACACTTTTATACAGTTACATTTAAATTAAATAATTGCATTAATAGCTGGGTAGAAAATAGATAGACCGTCAACTTTATAACATCATTACTATAATTATATATATATATATATATATTATTCATTATTTGCATACATTTTGCATTTATTTAATCATTTTTATATTAATTATATTATGCAGCTTCTTTTATATTTGAGCAAACAGGTCCATCAAAAAACTGCTTGGTGCACTTTCTAGACACAGAATGTTTAAATCTGTCCTTGTTACACATATTATAAGGTCAAACACTGGCCTGCTTGTCCTTGAAGATGATTTCCCACCCTTGTGAGAGCAACAACAAAGAGTTGCTTGTATTATTTTTGATAATATCTGTATGCCATGATGTTTATATCTGGCTTTACTGTGTGATTCACCTTTCACCCGCATCACCCACTATTTCCGCGGAATGTTGCGCAGTAGCTGCAATTCTGCCAAATGTTGATCTGGCACTGATGTTCTTTCAAACAAGCCATTACGTGTTTGAAATGAGTCAGGCGATATGTGTGGGTCTTTGTACGGCCCTACCTAGTTTGAGCAGTGATGAAACATGTCCCATTGTTGTTTGTATTGTAAATGCATGACAAAGATGCAGGGTGTGTGAGCTGCTCTCCCAAAAAAACATGAGCTGCAGTGCGCCCCGACTGGCCTGTTTAAAAACAACCCTGAATGTTGTTTAGCCATAAGTTCCTTGCCATACTATTGTCAGTGTCCCTCTTTTTGAATACAGGTAAATTCTTGGGGCCATGTTTGGCTGTTGAGTCATATTAACTGTTTATTTTCTGTTTTCCCACACTAACACTTTTTTTTCAGACCATAACAAACCGTAACAAATTTTATTTCATTACAAAAAAAAAAAAATATATATATAAATGTTATAAATAGTTATACAGGGTTCCCATGGGTCTTTGAAATACTTGAAAGTTTGTGAATCTGTAAAAAAATGTATCTGTCCAGGATTTCTATCGCCCAAAATGTCGGGAATTCGGCTTTTGCTTTCTACAGTCGCCAGTGCGTTTTTGTATTAGAGTGCTGCAAGGGACTGTTTTCTTTATCCCCCTCCCACTGAATTTCTGACCATTATTGCCCGCTCCCGTGATTTTTGTGTCCAATCCCGCCCGCTCCCGGCAAACATTCTAATATTGATAAAAAATATCAGGGAGCAGCTATCAATACGCAGAGTATTTAAAGCTCTTTTGAATTAGCCATCTCTCTCTCTCTCTCTCTCTCTCTCTCTCTCTCTCTCTCTTTTTTTTTGTTGTTGTTTGTTTCCGCAACTGTTAATGGGTTGATGGTCCCCAGGGGTTAAAGGTTTGAAATGTTGCTTTATTATATTTTACTAAAATGCTTGTATTGAAACATTTTGTATGTTAATTTTTGTGAAAGAGGCCCACTGGTAGGAAGCTTTTTATCTGTGTTTAGGATCAATATGCATAACAGTGACTTTAAAATACCGTAATTCCTCAAATAAAAGCCGGGGCCTTTATTTACCTGAACTGCAGAAGGTAACAGGCTTTTATTTGAAACGGGCTTTTATTAGAGACATGGTTTATTTCTAATTTGATCTGTTTGATAAGTAATTGTTTTCAAATAACCTGTTTTAAATTAAAAGCGATAGCGTTCCATTGGAAAGAGATCATAACATTAGCACAGAATCAGTTCAGAATCAATCACCAAAAGAACCAGTTCGGTTCAGACGCGCTCTTATCTGTCCGTGTTGACCATCCCCTGAATTAGGGATGGAAATTCCTTTTCAATAAAATCCACGAAAAGGTTAATATCAGATCATTTTAAAGGGGGTGTGAAATGCTCATTTTCACTCAATATCCTGTTAATCTTGAGTACCTATAGAGTAGTACTGCATCCTTCATAACTCCAAAAAGTCTTTAGTTTTATTATATTCATAAGAGAAAGATAGTCTGTACCGATTTTTCCCGGAAAAACACGACCGGCTGGAGGTGTGACGTGTGGGCGGAGCTAAAGAATCATGAGCGCGAGTAGGCTTTTGCGTTGAGAGCGTTTAGAAGCTGACATTACCTTGAGGAAACAACCATCATCCCAAACAAACCATGGCTAACAGTCAGATTCAGCGTATATTTATGATCCAGAATCAGATCCCGAGGCTGAAACTGAATGAGAGCAGCAGCAGCAATGACTCGCTCCGAGCGGGGCTCGAAACCGGGTCTCCGATGGGAGGTGGACGCACTAACAAGGAGGCAGAGATGTTTTAAGCAGTTTTACTCACCGCCTGCGGTTCCAACACATGATCGTGACCCTTTGTCGTTGGGATTGCATCATCCTTAAGAAATAAACGATACGCAAATCCGTCGTCAAACTGGGCCTTGTTTGTAAAACAAGCATCTTCGAAATGCAGGTAACAAACAAAAACACTTGCAAAGCTCCGTTGATGCTCTGTAAAAATAAACTCCATCCACTGGTCCCTTAATGCTGTTTTTTTTTGGTAATCTGTGAACACACTCCTTTTGTGACATTTCGCGACGCTCTTGCTCTGATCAGTGAAATGTCTGTGCTCAGCCTCGCTATACGGGAGCGCGCGCTCTTCCGGCAGAAGTGCCTTAGGACCCATATAAGGAAATTCCGCTCCATCTAACGTCACACAGAGCCATACTCGAAAAAAACTTTCCGAAACTTGTGACAAACCGGAAGGAGTATTTTTGGAACAGAAATGCTCCTTCAAACGTACAACTTAATTTGTGAAACTTTGTCCATGTTTAGCATGGGAATCCAACTCTTTAACAGTTTAAAAAACTCAGTATGCATGAAATAGCATTTCACCCCCCCTTTAAAATACAGTATAGGATGTAGTGAATATTCTTCAATTTTATGTAAAACAGAAATACAACATCTAGAATATTAGATTTCTGTCATATGGCCTAAAATTTATGCAAAAAAAAAGCTTTTTTGCATAGTTGTGTTTGACACATGAAAACTTTAACAATGTATCTTACAAGAAAACACGATGTAACCTTGCTCTCACTTGAAATGTGTCCCCACATTAAGTCTTTGAATTTGAGTGTATTGGACCTGGAAAGTCTTTGAAAGGTCCTTGAATGTGAAGTTAATCAAGGTGTGAGAACCCTGTATAAATGTTATATATAAATTTAAATGTAAATATAGTTAAATTGACCGAAGTAGACCAAGTTCATCGGAACATAATGCAGGGTTCCTCGAGACGTTGAACTATTGTAGTATGTTTTGTAAAATTGTGACGCAACATTTCTCAAATATTTAATTCGTTGTTTGTCAGTTTTGTCATATATTTGATTAGTTTGATGTTTGTCAGTTGACAGCATTCGTATTTTTTATTAATTTTACAATGTCTGTTTTATTTATTTATTTATTATTATTATTATTATTATTATTATTATTATTTATTTTATTTTTTTCAATAAGAAGCTGTTATTCAGAGAATGTGCCATTCTGACAAGTATTAGGTGACTTGGGGGAAACATTTTTCTCAGGCTCAGCTGCAGCTGTTAACTTGGTTCATAACGAGTTTAACATTGTTTTCACAGTTCAGGAACTAATGGATGCTTTCTTTCTCTGTTTTTTCTTTCTACCTTGCTTTTCAAGGCTTGCCAAATTTCATCAAATCTCCAGAGGACCAGACGGGGATTTCGGGAGGAGTGGCATCCTTTGTGTGCCAAGCAGCGGGTGAGCCCAAGCCTCGGATCACATGGATGAAGAAAGGAAAGAAAGTTAGCTCCCAGCGCTTTGAGGTGACTAACTGTCTCTCCCTGCCTCTCCTTGGCATGTCAGTGTCTCTCCCATGCCACATCATTATGATGCCTTTCTACTTTCCTTCGTCAGTCGTTTGCGCAACACTCTTGTTTTTCTTCTTGCGCTCTTATGCTGATATATTCTTTTGTGTTGCTGTCAGCCACCTCACACGCCATGTGCTGTCCCTCTCTTCCCTTTGGCCTAATTCCTGTTCTTTCTGTGTTGTGCAGATGAAATCGGAAGTAAATGTAAAGAGGTGTGATGACCTCGGGAACAGGGCAGCTTTTAAGCAATAAATAAATAAATAAAGTACTTGTATAATTTATTACACTTTATTTGATTTCGTATAACTTTATTACTTATAACCTGCTTGCAAACAAATAAACAAAAAATATTTGGACAATTTCAGGCAAAAATATGTAAACAAATAGTGTTAAGTGATTATTTTTTTGTTTGTTTTGGAGCAAAAAACTATATAATTATTAGTGCTGTCCAAATCGCATCCAAAATAAAAGTTTTCATTTACATAATATATATGTGTGTTTATTTATTATGTATAAGTAAATACATATAAATACAGTATATATTTAGGAAAAAAATACATGTATTTACATGTATTTATTTATAATTTATAATATATTTAATATTTAAACATAACATATTTTTCTTAAATATATGCATGCATGTGTGTGTAGTTAAGTATATACATAATACATATACAAAGTAAACACATATATTATGCATATATCATAATAATATTATGCATATATAATAATAATAATAATAATAATAATAATAATAATATTATTATTATTTTTATTATTATTATGTTTTCATTATTATTAACACACCTCTAAAAAATGTCAAACCAACTGGTATCTGACAAACATTTGTCATAATCTCTTGAAACTGTACATTTTAGGTTTGGCTTCAGTGTCCAAATATGTTTTGGAGCTGCTTTATGTCAAATATTATATATATATATATATATATATATATATATATATATATATATATATATATATATATATATATATATATATATATATATATATATATATACAACTGAGATCTACATCACCTCATTTCAGTAAAGGCAACATGGTTGAAAAAATTATATATATATATATATATATATATATATATATATATATATATATATATATATATATATATATATATAATTTTTTCAACCATGTTGCCTTTACTGAAATGAGGTGATGTAGATCTCAGTGTGGGAGGAGAACACAGCACTAAATGCATCATCTCTGAAGTATTCTTTAAGTATCCTGTTCAAGCCCCATACACACCTTGCTGATTTTAGGTATTCAGCACCACAAGCAGGGCTACATTTTATTTAGTTTTTTGTATATGCACAATAAAATGAGCCCATCCCATCAACAGTTGTCACAATATCCGCCTTTCGGATAGACGTGCAAGTTCCAAGAGAATAACTCAAGACAGTTAGTACTTGGCTGAAAGTTCAGAGGGAGGTGATTAAAGACCCACCGCTCTTTATATGATATACGATCCGTCTGAAGGTTTATCGTAAATTAACGACGAGAGGAGGGAAAAATATTTGACAGTGTGTCTTTCTTTCCCAGGTGATTGAATTTGATGGTGGCTCGGGCTCAGTTCTCCGCATACAGCCGCTACGTACTCACAGGGACGAGGCCATCTACGAGTGCACAGCCATCAACAGTGTGGGAGAAATCAACACCAGTGCCAAACTTACTGTGCTGGAAGGTAAGACGCCCCTGTTGCCATTTCATAAATTATGGCTTTTTCGCTTGAGCGTTTGCCTTTAATTGGACAGGATAGTGAAGAATGACAGGAGAAAATGGGGTGGGAGTGGGAAATGAGCCTAGCTGAATTTGAACACTACCTACCAGTTTATTATTTATATCATCTAGCCATAATAAGTGATAAAATAATTAAATATAAAAATGGAATTATGTTTTTACATTATTATTTTTCATATATTTTTAGAAGAACTCTTTTATTGGAATGCCTAGTGGATTGTAAAATGAATACATTTGCAAAGATAACCAAATAAAACATTAACACGCTACCAGTGTGACTTTTTCTAAAAATGTTTATAAAGATTTATTATTAGTCAAAGTGGTTGTCGATTGATTTTACATTTGCTTTACCTTTTGCTATTTAGTGTCAATAGTAGCATATTAGGTTGTGAACCCTCGTTTTAAGAATAACCCCCTGACCCATATTTCCGTTGCACCTGGATTGCATATAACTCGTCGATATATACATGTGTTGAGATATAATACTGAAGCATGAGACTGGAACATGAGCATGTGACAAATGTCGAAAATTCAGCCACTATTAAAATAAAAATCTTAAAATATCCCACAGAATTCCTTCTAGTAACGGCTGGCCCATCCCAGCACCACGTGTTTGGTATTACACATGTGCCCACAGTGTAATCCTTTTAATCTTATTTTTCACCTCCGTGTACGAGCTGACAAATGCCATTTTGTTGAAATTAGAAGCTTTGAATTCATCAGAAATCATCTGATGAATGTTGAGTCCTCTGGCCCTGTTCAGAAAGAAAGAGGAAGAGAGAGGTGCCATATTGAAGACAGGCAGTGTGGCTCTTTTAGCTGCTTTCCACAGTGAAGTGGATAAGCTGGACGCCCACAGGATCCTGCAGGACAGAATAAACTCTATTTATAGCTCATTGTTCATAGGAAGCAATGCATCATTTGTGTCCTACAGCAATGCTGAGAGACCAGCACAAAGGAGAAGCTGAATGATATTGATGTTCTCTAATGACTTACTAAAGGATGTCCTCTGCGGCACATTTAGAGGGTCTTGGGAATCTCTGCCAGAAATGCAATCACCTCATCTTAAGCGCATCTTAATTATATTTCGCTGAAATGTATAACACATTGATTTTTGTCACTGTTCAACCCGGGCAGAACTGTGGTGCTTACACTGCTTTAAATCCAATAGGTACTGTGTTTCTTTGGCCATTTTCTTGGAACAGAGATGGTATGAATATGATAATCATGTAGTACCAAGGTGTATTTCACATTATACAGTCAGCCAGCCAGTCATTATGGCAACATAAACACAATTAGACTGACTATTTAACATTAAAATGAGAGAACAATATGTAAAGCGATATGAGAGAAGTGAGCACAGTCATGTTGGAAAGCAGTTATCACATGATTGACCAATTAGAATAGCATTTCAGAGAGCCGTGTAAAAGGAAGTTAAACAAGTTTTTATTTTTGGTTTGGTTGAATGTTGCAAGGTGAAAGGAAGAAAAATGACTGTGTCTCTCAAACAGCAAGTCATTATGTACTTAAAAGAGTTAAATGTTGAATGGCCTGGTTTACAGACTTGTGTTAGTGTGCTAGAACTTGTTTCAGTAACAGGAATCACTCCCATCTGAGTTTAGCTGGTCACACACAGCTTAGGAACATATGAGTCACTGCGTCTGCCTTTTTAATAAGCTACTTGAATCATATTGCTAAACAATTAATGAGAACTTAACATAATTGAACCCAATTTAAACAGAAGGCCATTATGAGAGCATTTCTGTTGTGATTATGATTTGTATGGTTGCTTTAAAAGCGTGAACAAGTCCTTTTCCTTAAAGGGCCACAGATGCATCCTAACACAGCTTCAGGGTTCACATGTCGCCACACAGTACACGACGTGAGGAATACCAGCAGGTTTCAACTTCCAGACTGCGCTTGTACCAAGGTTGTGGGTGTTAGTTGCTCACAGCTGTTGCCTGTTGAATAAAAATTTGCCATGCCTCTGTTGTAATCACATTGTGCGGATGCCAACACGGGCCTCTGTGTGAATTCATAATGACTTCGTCTAGCTGCACCCCAATTTGTGCTGCTCATTTCTCTTTAGCGGAGAGATTTGACATTACTGACACTCAAGGACTGCAGCGAAGACTGAATGCAAAGCAGTTTGTTACATGTACCTTTCGCATGGTTCAGTTTAATGATTTTCATTCCATCCGCTAAATCACAATCAAAAAGTATAATTCTGGGTGCATTTGCCTCAGAACTTTTCCTACCATTCCTCCAGATTGTAAAAAAAGAGAGTCCCTCAGGTTTTTTGCCTATGCATTTTATAGTCTTGTCTCATATTATTGACATGATTATGTAAATGCTTTCACATGTTACATAGAGAGGAATTAGAAAGAACTCCCAACATCCTCTAAACCCACAGGAATGCTTTTAAGTGATGGATCAGAAGAATATTTCTGTACATTGAGGATGTGGTTCCCTCATTAGATATCATCTTCAAAAGCTCTATGGGTATGCTTCCAAAACCCCTGGAGCACTTGTCTTTCAAAGTAGCTCAAACCTGACAATGTATTTGCTAAACATTACTCACTATCAGCGAATTATTATTGAATTAGCAATTTAGTAAAGAGTTGGGATGGGAATTGTAAGGAATTTAATATCTGTAGTCCTGATTCAGGTTCCATTAACCATTCTTTTTTTGAGTTTTAAGGAAGAAAGAATGAACAATTATGGAAAACGATTCAGATTGCATTCACAAGCAGAAGCTTGTTTTGTTTCAGATTTCAGACTCTAGAACAGTTCAGTTCTTATCAGATGAGATTATGTTTTACAATTCTTGGGAAGAAAAAAACAACAACAACCGGTTGTTACCCGTTTATATTTATTGCATACAACAGCTTTGCTGTCTTTATCTCTATATCTATATATCTTATTTTTAGTTCTGTGTTTTTGTTTTTATCTACTAGATCAATTTGCCGAACATGTCACGTGTTGCACATATGTGGGTAAAAAGTGTTAAAAAAATAAATAAATAAAAAATAGAGTATTTGTGTCACAAAGTAATCACAAAAAACAATGAATCACACTTTTAAAAGTTTCAGGAGGCCATGTTTTCTTTGCGTCGGTGGAACATTGCAGATTCTAGAATTTTAATAGGCCATACGGCTGTCAGTTTTGTGAAAAAATCATTTGTGATCATTGAATCGATTGTAAAATAGATTTTCCATGTCAAAAAAAAAAAAAAGAAGACGCTTCCTTTTTCAATGCCAAATAACGGATGAACATAAAGAGAGCACTGGAAACGCACAAGTCAGCAATATTTCATATTTATTGGCATGAAGTTTCGTGAAGAATAACAAACAGCATAAGGAGTGCAACACTCTCGAAAAATAATATATGCAGAGGGGACTTCTGCTATAACATAAACAAAAAACATCACGGCAAGCTTCAACCCGGCTGCATTTATGATTTAGGCAATTCAAAAATCTCCAATATTTTAAATAAATGATTCAGTCCATTTCAAACAACTGTTCAAAAATGAAAATTTAAAGTACTTGAAGTTGAGAACAAGCCTTGTGTGTAGGGCTGCACTTATCACAATCAGCCGATCATTAATGCACATCTTCTCAGTAAAGCCGGTTCTCTAATCAGCGGTAAATTCCATCAGGTGTGTGATTTCACATAGAGCAGCTGTTACTACACAGAGCTGTTGTTACCCGACTAGCTGCGCAAATAAACGCTGATAATGAACTTGGATTTGAGCAGCTAGTTAACAACGGCTCTGTGTAGTAACAGCTGCTCTATGTGAAATCACACACCTGATGGAATTTACCGCAGATTAGAGAACTTTACTGACGAGATGCGCATTAACGATCGGCTGATCGTGATTGGTCGACCGTGATCGGTACACCCCTATTTGTGTGTTTTTTATTGAACATAACCAACACTTAGTCTAGGCAGGCATAATGAAATGCGCAAAAAGGCTAGGGCCATAACAAATTTATTGGACAGGAAAACAAGTCGATCAACATTATCGGGGTCCAGAGCAGAGTGTTTTTTATGCACTGTATGTCCAGCTGTTGAGAAGACGCGCTCAGACCACACTGATGTCCCAGGGACACTCAGTTACTTCATTGCCAGCTGCGCAAGGTTTTGCGCAGTATCGGAATTCTTTATTTTCTTTTTCTGCTTGTTTGTGAGTTTTTTTTTTTTTTTTTTTTTTTACATCTACATTGTTTAATTCTTTTAAAATTAATAGTGTACATATTTGGTTAAAATCAATTCCGTATTTTCATTTTTGAAACTTTTTTTTGGTTGGTTCGATTGTGCAATTGATTGTGCAATCGATTTTCGAACGAAAAGTGACAGCCCTAATAGGCCATGATGATTTTCTGGTATTTTTTTCCCCCATCTAGTCAAGTACAGGCAAAGACTAATTTGGATCAGTATCGCCCACCATGTTACTGACACCATTTGTCATCAACTGTGTGTTTCATTACAATAACCTTTTGAATTAGAACCTGGACGACAGTTCAGGTCATTTTCCTGAATGAAAACTTTTGGTTTTCCTGAAAGGGCATCATTTGCTTATGCACATTCCAGGGAAGCGCTCTCACGCAACGCACGCAGACCCCCTCTGCTTTACAGGTGTGGTCTCCAACTGCTTCCCCGGCTCCAGTCAACGGTCCATGTCATGAGTTTAATTTCTCCCACCATCTGCTGGCTTGAAGCCCAGCGCTGTAGATCATGAGCGTTTGACAGTTACAAACTGCGTCTGTCGAGGGCGGCCTCTTCCAAGGACTTGTGCAATATGGCTGGGTGGAATCACTCACCTGGAGTCTGTATCGGCATCCCTGCCTCATTTTCGAGGGCTTTGCGATTTAGCTTCAATTACTGGTTTTTAAATAAAAACTAGTTCGAGTTGTGGCTTCAACCTGTGGCAATCCAAATTAAAGGCAGTTTTGACTAACATCAGTAATTAATCCTGATAGAACATGTTTGTAGCTGCCAGATCTCATTGGCGTTACTAGCGATTCACTACAGCAGATACGTTTACAACCTTTGCCAATATAGTAAGCTCTCTCTGGTCCAGTTTGGTTTGGAGGAAATGACCTCAGAGTAGTGTTGTAGTGGCTATTCCCTGACTGAAGTTGCTCTGGTAATTCTGAATAACATCCCTGTGGCTCTGACGGCTATGCTCACTAGGCCGCGTAATTGGAGCAGTTCACACTTTGAGTCGTCATATGTCCGACAGCCTGGTCAGTGTAGCTTCAGGGTGAAATGGTCATAGGCTTTCACTTTCAAAAGCTAAATAAATTTAATAATGTAGCCTGCTGAACTTGGAAAGGTAAAATTGAGGGTAAAAATATGTGATGTTCTGTGATCAGGTAATGGAATATGAGACTATGCTGTATAGTGGACAAGGTAAATTCACTAAATGCCATCCTTCCACAAATGTATGCCCAGCATGCAATCAGTAACATAGTGATTTGTATTGTAAAATAACAAATGAACTTGTTGGAATTAATTCAGCTTAGTTAGCAATCGCAGGAATAAATTATATTTTAAAATGTATTAGAATAGAAATAGTTTATTTTTAAACTTCAAGACCTTGAAAATATTTTTAATGACAATAATATATTTACTTTTAGTGGTGTCTGAGAGTATTTGCAAATTAACCAAAAATATCAAAATCTTTACTTAAGCAAAATGTATTCAAAACTCTTTTAAGATGCAACTGGTGTGGAAAAGCAAACGAATATGCAAACGGCACAGGACGTTCCAAAGCTGTGAATGTAGCACATTCAAGTTTTGTGGTTATCTGTGGTGTTTCAGGTCGTGAGGTTGTTGGTTTGACAAAATGTGGTGGCAGTGGCAGCTATACAGTCTATTTCATGTTTAGTTTGATTAGCCCAGTGCACAGCCTGAAGAGAAGATGTGTTAATAGAGAGGTTCATGTGTTTGATCTGCGTTGTTCTGTCGAGCAGACTGAAAGAATAAGTAAAGGCTGTCACAGACATTGAGCCGAGGGGACTTCATTTACATCTACTGCCATCTTACACTATTCATGCATATTAAAGTGAACTCTTTCAGAAATAATTCAACTAAACAAGTGTTTGAATGTTCACTTGAATAACATTTTAAAATATATTAAAAATGAAAGTTATTTTAAATTTGAATTATATTTCGTATTAATATTCCTCTTTTTTTAACTGTAGCTTTGATCAAATATATGCAGCTTTGGTGAGCATAAGATACTTTATTGTCCACTCCTTTTTCAAAAACATTAAAATATTATATAAATTATATATTTTTTTCACACCACATACTACTGTTCAAAAGTTTAAAAATGCAAACGGCACGGAATGTTGAATTAAATGTATATTTTATAAAAATTCCTAATAAAATTCCTTTATTAATATTCTGTTTATTTTTAGTATTCATAAGATATAATTTGTATTTTATTTGATGTTATATTCATTTAATCTAAATATAATGAATATATATATTATTTTGTATATTACTCATTTACAATATTTTTTACAGTACTTTTTTTTTTTGATGATGATCTTTATAAGACCCGCCATGATATCAACGATATCAATAATATTTAAAAATAGTAACACAAAAATATTAGTAATAATAATAAAAAATAAAACATGGCAATATCTGCCAATAACAATTTAGCCACCAATATACCTTAAGCGTACAAATTGTAATCAGCCATATATATATATATATATATATATATATATATATATATATATATATATATATATATATTATATATGTCTGCTAGTCTGCATAACATATGTTTAAAAACAGACAGCAGATCATGTGATTTCCACATGCGCTTGAGTGGAGTGACCATAGCATCCTTCGGTTGTGGTAATGGGTCACACGTGTTATGTACAAATCAGTGCTGTAGCATAAATAACAGCTATGTGCCTTTGGCAGACCTGTTGATCACACCGAGACACAATAAACTGGAGGACACATAGGAAAGAGGACAAGACAGAAAAAACAGACCCATGTGAATAAAGCAGGGAGAGAGGGACCAACGTCACACCTACTCAACATTGATTAAGTGACTTTTGGAGGGAAGTCAGCCTGAAAATTCTGTCCAGCTAGGAAAAGTGTATTATTTCAAAGGTCATGGCACGCATTACACCTCTTTCCTCACCACCGACACAGACAAACAGTGTGCCGCTGAAATATTGCAGACGGGACTCCCCCACTCCTAGGGTGCGGTTCACCTTTACACATGCTGCTTTGTTATTTACTATGTGTGTCTGTGAGGTTGCAGATCTGCACGGCCATATATAACTTTTTAAGGTTGAGGATGTTTTGGGCAACTATTGATTATTCTGGGTCTGTTTTCCACCTGCAGTTTGGTCCTTATGAATTCAGTGCTCACAGTTCAAGTGAACCAGGAGCTCTTACCTCAGCGAAACCCATTCAGACTACATGATCACTGTATACTGAAACTCTGTTCCAAAAACAAGCGCCTGTCAATCTAGACAGCTTTATAAGTACATCATAAGGTAGTCAGTGTAAATATGCAATGGAATGAGCTCTTGCAAGTACAGTATTCTCATTAACTTTAATTATATACATTATATAAATTAATATATAGATATTTAAGTTGATATTATTTTACACAGATCTTTTAAAAATCTAATATATTTACACGACCATTCAAAAGTTGGGGGTTGGTAATATTTTTCAAATTTTGGAAAGAATATTCACCAAGGCTGCATTTATCAAAAAAGAAAATAAATATTAGTGCTGTTGGATTTAATTTGCATCCAAAATAAAAGTTTACATCGTTTATGTATATTAAGTATATATAAATACACACACATGCATGTATATATTTAAATATATATATATATATATATATATATATTTATATATATATATATATATATATATATATATATATATATATATATATATATATATATATATATATATATATAATTTTTGCTAATATATAAAATCTATAAATTCTATTGTATTTCTGTTATGGCAAAGCTGAATAGTCAGCAGCATTTATTCCAATTTTCAATGCCACATAATCCTACAAAAATCATTCTAATATGATAATGTGGTGCTAATAAATATTTCATATAATTAAATCAGTGTTTAAAAACATTGTGCTTCTCTTTTTTCTTTCTTTTTTTTTCTTTTGATGTGATAATTTTTATCATGATTCTTGATGAATGGAAAGATCAGCATTTATTTAAAAAAAATAATATTTTGTAACATTATAAATGTCTTCTCTGTCACTTTGACCAATTTAATACATCATGCTAAATAAAATGATTAATATTAATATATAATTAATATATTAATTAATTAATCTTACTGACCCCTAACTTTGAATGTGTATATGTGTAAATATATTTTTTGCAGGAGCTCTTCTGTATGCTCATCCCAATGAGTGCTCATTCGCTTTATTCATGTGATAATTATGTAATGCAACTTCTAAATGACTAAATGTGTTGTCTATCTGGCTTCATTTTAAAAGCACTCTGTCTTGGCTCCAAAAATGCAAATATAATAGCATGTAAAAGTTATCTCGTACATCAGCCTGCAGGCAAAGCGGCGTTCTGCTGTTTGATATCACCTAATACTGATGTCATCTTGAATGAATGAATGCTGTTTTGTTCAGAGGCTAGGCCTGCCATCTTTCACTTGTAATCTCTTTCATTCTGTAGAAATGTGTTATTTGTAATTATTGGGGCTATATTGAGAGTATGATCTAATTTCTGATCCGCCTTTTTTGCCTCCGATATCGTTTCTGATACCTAGGGTTCAATATTGGCTGATACAGATACCGATCCGATACCAGTTAAGTTTTTCTTTTTTTTCCCCCAATTTAAATAAATGTAGAATTTATATATCTCTTTGTGTGGAACTGATTATCATTATTTCACAGTCTACTAGATACAGACTACTTCAATATAAAGAAAAATAAACAATAAATATGGAAAAATATAGGCCTATGCATATTCATAATCTATGACAATAAAATTATCATGAACTAGGCTAGTGGAATAATTCGACAGCAAAAGGTATTCTAGAAAAAAATCACTGCACAATAATTTTAGAAATCCAAACATTCAGTGAAAAAAAACTATTTTGTGTATATTGTAAAATGTTCCACATTGCTATTTGTATTATTATAAAATCCATTCTTTAAAAATATTCATGAATGTATTTATATAAAAGTATATACTATATATTTTTTAAATGCATTTCTTTTAAATGTATAGCATTTTTTGTTAATAAGGCAAAAACATATGATAGATACGATAGGACAAAACATATACAGTGCAGCACGAAGCGTTTTCAGTGTGCGCATCCAGTGTAAAGTGCAAAGTGCAAAGAACAAAGAGAAGAGAAGAGACATTGATGCGTAGTGTATTATATGTGCAACAGTTATTGAGCCTTTCTTTTAACAGTTTTAAATATCAGTTACTGTGCACATTAAAAACAATTTTTTGTCTTTTCTACGGCAGTGTTTTGTTCTCTAAGACACCCGGTAGTGAGTAACAAAACAACATTTAACTTTGGCAAGAAGTTAAAGTGTTTTTGGAAATTCATAGACATGTATTTACAAATCAAGTTTAATAATGGGGGAAAAACTGAACGATCTTAGAGAGAGCTTTAATGAGCTGACTGTCATAACCAAACGCGACCAGGGTTTAAAGGCTGAAAGGAAAACTTACAAAATGTGCAGAGCCTGCAGAACCACTGTATTAAGCTATATGGTGGCTTCAGAAGTAACACAGAATAATTTGCACAATTAAAAAAAAAAAAAAAATTGGATGTGTCCTCTCTGACCTATACCCGATCCGAGAAAAATGGCAGTATCGGAATCGATACCCGATTTTAATATTGGACCGACGCATCCCTAGACAACACATGTATTTTCCGGACTATAAATCACACTTTTTTTCATAGTTTGGCTGTTTCCTGCGATTTATAGTCAGGTGCGACTTATTTATCAAAATTTATTTGACATGAACCAAGAGAAATGAACCAAGAGTTCACATTACCGTCTACAGCCGCGAGATGACGCTCTATGCTGCTCAGTGCTCCTGTAGTCTACACTGAAAACATAGAGCGCCCTCTCGCGGCTGGAGATGGTAATGTGAACTCTTGGTTCTTGGTTCTAAATAAATGCGACTTACAGTCCAGTGCGACTTATATATGTTTTTTTCCTTGTCATGGCATATTTTTGGACTGATGCGACTTATACTTAGGTGCGACTTATAGTCCGAAAAATACGGTATGTCTAATTTGTTGTATTTAAGTATTCAGTGATGTGCCAGTGAAGCAGTTTTGGTTGATTAATGTAAAAAGACGCTTTTTTCTAAGGGAGAACAAACCTGGACTTGAAATGATCTCTGAAAATTAAGATATGTAGTAAAATGGATTGTGTTCTGTTGTCATATATCATTACAGAAACAATTCTGCTCCGTCCATCAAAAGAGATGTCACCCTTAATTGCTGTCATCCATCACTCTCATACACACTTTATGGAAATTACAAGAACATTTGTTTCTCAAGAACTGTCAATACTACATTATTTAAAAAAAAAAAAAAAAGTTCAGAAGTTGCATTACCAGAGTAGACAGATTCCGTGCAAAGGATTTGTTGTCCAAGTGTATTTGTGGAACTTTGTTCTTATATAACAGTTGAGACCTTCACATGCTTAAAAAAAAATAGTTCACTGTAAAAATTAAAATGTCTTACCTGTATGAAATTCTTTCTTGTGTTGAACACAAAATTAAGAATTTTGAAGAAAGTTGATGCTTTGAAAAAGACCAAAAAGCAATAGTGGTCATATTTCAAACCTTATGAAGTCTACCTTAGCTTTGTGTAACATGGTAAATGGCAGCTTGACTATATTTGCTTGTCGAACAAGTGCAATTGAGTTTTATTTACCATATCTGGTGTGCTCTGTATATGTTCATAGTTCAGTGTTTATATGTGAATGAAACCCTAAAATGTAAATCTGTCCTTCATATAGTGTGACTGTTTCTCTTCTGAAGACTTGGATTCAGTCACATTAAAGGCTCTTTATGAACGTTTTAAAGCATCAATCAATTTTTGGTTATATGGACTTTCAATTAAAGACCATGTCATACGTTTTTTTTTTTTTTTTTTTTTTTTTTGTGAAAAATATCTAATTTGCAATTTATAAAATAGCTATCCTTAAATGAAAACAATCTGCAAAGTTTTTAATAAAAAAAGTGCATGATAAATAAAGATATTGTTTCTCAAAAGAGAGAATCGACTCAGAATCACCTAAACCAGTAATCATAGTTTTGAATATTTTACCAGTTAGCGGAATACAGTATACTGGCTAACACATTTGCATAATTCCCGCCTGCCTGCAAAATACGAACAGGGTCTGATCTGCCCTCAAACACTTCCACTATTAGCTTGTTTAAATAATGCTGAGAAGAGAATGAACATTATACATCTGGTTTTCGTCATGTGATAAAGGTTAGTTGAAAATCGATGCTTCGGGAAGTATGTGAAAGAATGCTAAATTTCAAGTCTTATGTACCATACATTAGATTTTTGTAACAAGCAAATGTTGTCCGTACGACTTGTGTAATGAGATTAGTCTTCTTTTCTTAAACATTGTTCTTCAGATCAGATCTTGAGTTGATTCTTAACTGAAACTCACTAAATTTCACTCTGTTGCTGATTTCAAAAGATGTGGCATATCACTCTCAGATCAGATCATATGTACTACAAAGCTTTTGACACATTTATGGTGCTTTTGCATCCTTTTTCTTCTTCATTCTGTGTTCTTCAGAAGAAAGTCAGTCATACAGGTTTGGATCAATGTTGGAGTGAATGAAAATATTTTATTTTAGGGTGAACTATTCCTTTAAACATAATTAGCATGTGGTGTGGACATGGAAGCAGACACATGAGATTGGATCTAAGCATGAGTGATCCGTCTTTAGAGAATGCCTTGTTCTCGGTGTGAGTGCCTCACAGTGCTTCATCACTATTTGAGCAGACTCTTCTGCGGTGACGTGTTTGTGCAGGGTGAGAATAACTCTGGCTGACGTGGACGTGGAGAGCACTCGGGCTGTTTCACAGTGGGGTCTGAGAACAGAGACTTGTCACTTCGGCGGGGTTCTGATTAGACCCATCACCCTGCATGCCATGCTCTATTCTCCCTGGTAATTGGAGCTGGCAGGAGGTTGGCATGTACCCCTCCCGTCCTCCACTTTCCTTTTTATCCTCCCACAGTGACCCCCCCCAACCCACTCCTCATGTCAGATTGTAATGCGTGTTATGTCCCTCTTTGCTCTGACCCAGCAATGAGGACATGAAGCCTATGCATGTCTCAACCACATTTACTGCAGCCTTGTTCACATTAGCTGGGTTCTCTGTTCCCTTTTTTTCTGCCTTTAGGACATTTTATACTACTTACTCACTACCACCTGAAATGCCATTGTTATTATCTTGGCATCCACGTTGCTTTGTTTTCATAATGAGGCTAAATTAGTTCTTCGCCATTATTTGGCATTAGTTTCATTCATTGGCTTCATTCAACACTCAACTTTTGTAAATAAATATCAGATAGTTATCGCCTACTTTCAAGCCTTAATCTCTTCTTGTGTGTCTCACCTTTATCAGATTGCTTATAGCACTGAATATAAGTCTCCGCTAGTAATTTACTGCTTCACAGAAAACAATGTTCCCTCTGTTTCCACAAAACTGATTAAAGATGAGTTTGTGGTATGCTACTCTGTTAGCTGGTCACATGCATCGATAAAGCTGGGCTGCTTCTGGACTGGTTCCACAGCCAAGGAGATAATACAATAGATTGCCATCTGCAAGGACCTGCACGATTTTATCGCTCTAGTAAGGTCTCATTAAAAAAACGCTCTGGGTCTCTTGATGGCAATAGTAGTTTTTCTATCAGGAAGGAAATTTGATTGGGTACTAACACGGATACTATTGTTACTGTGGCACCCATTTATGGAGGTGGTCCCAAGGTCCTATATTTTTAACTTTTAGCTTTAAGAGAGTTGGAAGGACCTACAAGACAGCATATGTGAGCAAATGATTAGTTTTATTTTATGGCCAATAAAAAAGTAATAAAATAATACTTTGAAGGAATTAACTGTATATATCAGCAGCGATCAATAGTATATATTCATCATTCAAAAGGAGAAACTGAAACGAAGATATACAAAATAAACGCAGATATAAAAATCATAAGCAAAGCAGTTCTTGCTTACCATTTAGAATATCAGCAACGTTGATAACTTTAATCATTTCAATTGGCTCATGTTTTTTTTTTAAAGACAGACACAAATGCAGGTAATACACACACGCAACTTTAATCTCTCTCCTTTTATCTCAGTATCAGAATGGCCATATTTGTGAAAAAAGTTCAGTAGTTTGCATCACTGTATATAGATGTCGATAATATAACATTTATATCGTAAAACAGTTGACTAATAATAAATGATTTGCATTTAGCAAATTTCCATCTTTCCTCACTGTCTTTCAACATTAAATTGATGCTTTGCACTGGAATTCGCGCTCTGCTTCTGTGAACAGTAAACCCTGCCTACTTTGATAGACAATCTCAGTTAGTTTGACATTGACAAGCACTGTTAGATGGCGGAGGCAGACCAGGCTGAAAATGTAACTTTTAAAGATTTTTGTTATCATCACAACAAGAGAACTGAATAATGGATTACAGGACATCAGTGCAATAATTTCAAATACAAGGCATGGATAGTTTTCCCATTTTTAATTATTGAGGGCACTTTTCTGACTTGTCTTTTCCCTATTGCTTGCATGCCAGTCATTATCCCTCTGCGTGCCCATGTTGTGGACCCCTGATTTAACGCATACTTCTTGAATAAAAGCATTTAATTTTTGTGCTTCATAGGGTTCATTAAATGTAGACATAACAGAGTGTTATCGAAAGGGTCCTTAACATTTCAAACTTCAACAATGAACAATAGCACAATGAGCCGCACCCAGTGTAAAAGTAGAACTTGATGCGTGAAGGTGACATGATGTCTTGGTAGTCATGAAGCTGCGCATCAGTCGAGCTGTTATTGTTTCTCTTGAAATGCCAGTAGGCTCAACTGCATTTTTAAAGTAACATGATACAAATAAGGTGTTGACGTTGCATAAAAACTTGATCCTGTAATCTTTGTCTGTAATTGTCAGGATTGCTGCTTCTCATATACCATGACCTCAGCCAGTTGCATAACCTTTCAGACAAAGGTAAAATAAAACTCTGCAATACAAGCAAGAATCCCAGAACATGACATCACTGTCATTAAAGTTCAGTTTCTCTCTATTGACTCTTTGTTGGAACATATCTGCAAAGCTCGCTGTCTCACCGTCTGCTCTCAAGTTTCACTCAGCTACTTACAAGTTGGCATCCCAATTACCCAACAAATGTATCATCCCATCAGAGCCATACACCAGTCATAACTGCTTCAGGGAAACAATGAAACTAGTGTTGGCAGGCTTTTTCAATTCAAACCACAATCTTCTGCAGTGCCCACATCTATGTTGTGGCAGAGACTCGGGACAGAGCGGGACATTTTGTAGACTTCTTCCCCTCTTAACTCTTCATCTTAGTAATGGAGTTGTTGCTCGACTCAATATAAGCACACAAGAATTGTATAAAAGAAAAAAAAATCTAAGCTTTGAGTCTTCTGTTTTTTAAATCCTCATGCGTAGTAAAGAGGTGTAAATGATAAAAGTGCTTTCAGGGACGGAGAATGGAGCTTTTATTTAAAAAATGCAAAAGCCTAACCCATCAGCTTGTTTCCTGCTGTGCTTTTATTTTGTGGAATAAATCCATCCTTTTCCCATTTTGTTTTTACATTCACATACCATTTATTTGTAGAATTCATTATACCTGAAAGGGAGTCTCTGTCATTATAATAAATATTAGTAAGAAGCTAAATATTTTAACATACTTTTAAAAGTGCATTCAGCAATTTTTTTTTCCTCAATAAAATGTTATGTGTAGTAATGAGTAGGTAAAAAAAAAGTTACAAAAATGTACAAAAGATGACATCTCTAGACACATTAGCAGCCTAATAAGAGCCGTTTTATTTTACAAGGTACTGGTTACATCATGGTGGCTGCCATGTTGAGGTCACATGACCATTTGAACACTACTCATTTTATAAATTAGAAACCATCCTGTTATTGGACTCTTTCAGTTGTAAAATAAATTATATCTGAAAGCTAATAACGTTTTCTGTCACATGATGCTTCATCCACACCACTAGGTGTCAGTACAAGTCTAACACAACTTTCACATAAAAAAAACAAAAAAAAAAACAATTACAAAGTGTTTATAAAATATTGCATAAGTATGTCACTAATCTCACATAGCCAGACCATTAGAATGACGGATGGAATTCATGGCAGCTTTCATTGGCCATGAGACTGTTTACCAACACATCAAACAACCGATCACAGTTTCTTTTTTTTTCATTCATCTTCACGTTTCGTGTACTCTTAGATGTATTTTAAAGATTTTATTCTATGAAGCACTTGTCATGACAGTTGTAAACACTACGGCTTTCATGAGGGGGTTTGGCATCACGCGATCTGTTGTTTCCTTGTGAAATGTTAAAGAACGCAACACATGCATCTCCCGAAAATCCTATACAATCCTATACAATCCAACCAATCCGATGATGACTTCGACTCCTGGAGTGTTTCCACCTTTGTGTCCCATATGCATCGGATGTTTAGCCAGCGGTCTGTGGTCGTGACGTCTGAGGCTAAGACTAGTATGTAACTTACTTTGCACACCTAGATACTTAAGAAACTTTTTTCTTCACTTTGTCATTTGAAAGAACAAGATAATAGTTTTTTTGTTGTTGTTGTTGTTGTTGTTTTGACCCAACTGTTAGGGCAGTCTGAAACATATCTTCACACTCAACTCAGGAGAAACAGCACAGTTGGTTTTCTCTTAGATGTTCTTGCGTACTGTTTCCTCTTTTGCATGCTGGCTATTTGACACTTGGTAGTTATTATTTGTACGTTCTTTCACAAGAAAATGTATTCAATTGTTTATTCAGAAAAGGACCGGCATAGTGAATACAACCCACACTCGTACAGGTAGTTGACCTCTCCCGAGCACACCTAGGTAGAAATGTACGCCTCGACACAAGACAGCACATCCTCTCTGTGCTTTCCGAAGGTCACACTTGAACAAAATATCTTGCTGCTTTTGCTTCTTAATGAGCCATAACTTGAACAGCCTCTTATTCCAAGTTACCTCGTACTGCAAAGTTCCCTCCAGCACGGATTCGGCTCAACATTTTCCACCTCCTAAATTACATCTTTTTCAATGTTTTCATAAGAGAGTTAGCGATTCATGAAATAACCCTTTTGAGATTTGCCCACTGTGTTACACATGCTGTCCTGGAACACTAGTCTCGAATTTGAAGTCATAAGAAGCTTTTCAATTCAGCTGTATGAGAAGCATTGCTTTATGCTTTAAGGATCAATACACCAATGATTTAATGTGTAACACACCAGAATAAGAAGACAAGATAGTCTGTTGTGTTGTGCTTAGACTTTAGAAACAGTGGAATGTTTGTCGTGCAGAGAAATATCTCAAACTGAATAATTCAGCCTTGTCCTTTGGCTTACTTTGGAATCAAAGACAGTGTAATGTTGCCATAATGTTGTTGCTATTGCAAATGTGAATATGTCGCATGCTGGGCTTTCATCCAAACATTTGTGTGAACGTTTGAGATAAAGAAAAATATAAAAAAAAATTAATAAGTGCTACAGTCATGGAATTGCCCTTGTTTTCATGTGCTTGGAAGCCATATTTTTACACCTTGCCTACTTGCTTATCCTGTTTCTGATATAATTATTTTTCATTTTCATATAATGTGTTATGTAAATGTTTGAAACTTGAAGATGTCTGCACTGTTACTCGCTTTGTGTAGAAATAGTGAAAGGCGTCATGGTCTGTATCAGAGTGGAAACAGTGTTTTCCAAACCATTGAAGGACAAAGCATTATTGGCCAACTAGATTTGCATTTCCAGAAAAAAAAAAAAAAAAAAAAATTCAGGTAAGCAGTTTTAGGCTGTGGTTTTGCATAAATTATATTCAGCATCAGGGAAGAGTTGCAGCTGTCTCATGCTTTGTTTTCTGTCTATGCCACTTGAGTGTCAGCAAATTAGCATTTTTGCAGTGTATAGAGATGAAGATGTAACAAACAAAGGAGCAATCACAATTCAGTATACAATTGAATGCCAGAAGGAAGACCAGTGGCAATTGATAATAGAAGTGTAGCGATGAAGTCATTGCTATTGTGTACATTTTGAATTGTGAATGATTTCCATTCAAATCAGTAAGTCAGTAATGTTCTAAAATTTAGTAAAAAAAAAAAAAAGATAAAGATCGAGTCATTTATCTATAAAGCACCAACAGAAATTGTTAGTCATAGGGTAATGATGACAGAAAATAAAATAATTTGAGTCATTGCCAAATAAACATTTCTAATAAAAATAGCAGTGGAGAACTTACAAAAAAAAAAATAACTTTTTTTTTCTTTTTTTTTTTTATAAAGAAGAAAAAAGTAATAAAAACCTTAGATAATGTCAAAATCCAAGGAATAACATTGTGTTTTAATGTTGGATGAACAGTAATAAGTGGCAATGCTATTGCAAAAAAGCACGGAAAAAGTATATCCGTATTGTGCTGCCTTGCCAAAACTTTAACTAGTCCTTTTGATCCTTTCATTGCATTTATTTATAGCAGATTGCATTTTCATTGTTCCTTTTTGTGTCTCTACTTAAATGCCTGTACAAATTTAAAGCAAACTGAAAGTTTAAAACCTACAAATATTTTGTAAATAACTCCCATTTTGGCTCCTAGGTTGACCTGGTTTTTTTTTTGTTTGTTTGTTTTTGATGCAGAAAACCAGATTCCTCATGGCTTCCCCACCATAGACATGGGCCCTCAGCTGAAAGTGGTGGAGCGAACACGGACAACTACGATGCTCTGTGCTGCCAGTGGGAACCCTGACCCAGAGATCACTTGGTTCAAGGACTTCCTGCCTGTAGACATCAACGGCAATGGGCGAATCAAACAGCTTCGTTCAGGTAAGGTGGCCTAAGCTTTTCAATCACAGTAGCAGCAACTAATGTACTAAGCTTAAATAGCTACAAATATAGACACAGTTCTGTTTCCATATATGTCTTATTTTTTCACATATGTTTTACTACATTTATTGAATGCCTATGCAATATTCTAACATAATAAAAACAGGAATTATATTTGTGCAGTGTCAGGTCTTTGGTCTGCCAAATTGACTTTGCCTACTATGGAAGGAAAAATATATTGACATGGCAGATAAGTCTTAAGCCACATGCAAATGGTCTGGGTAATAGTAGGCACCCTTACGGGAATGTGAGAATGCCGCGGAGAGGATCAACCACTCTATTTACATTGTAGACCTTCCTAATGGATAGACCGCTCAGGTCTGGCGGATGAACTGGACTTTGCCCAGGCTGGATTAATGGCTCCTGACTGACTCAGAGTTTATCCCTCTCCACTAAATCCACTTCTTTTAGAGTGCAAGTCCACAGAGGAGCTTATTCTCTAGTTTCTAGCATAAAGGTCTAAGTAAACAGCTTACAAATACACCGTTGAAAGTTTAAACTGCCACTTTGAATCCCTTGCTGAAAGTCTCGTTTATTTTGATTTACTTCTTAGGTATACTTAAAGTCAAATTAACAAAAAGTACTGTTCCACTAAAGATCAAAACATTGCTTCCTCAAAGATTTGATCTTTGGATGGCATGAGGTGCAAAGCCCTTTTAAGACACTCATGATATAAAATTGTGACAATACAGCTAGTCTTATCGGGCTTATCTGCCTGTTTTAGTCTCTAGGACAGGGGTGGGGAACGTTGATCCTGGAGGGCCTGTGTCCCTGCTGAGTTTAGCTCCAACCCTGAAAAAAAAAAAAAAAAAACTAGCTGTATCCTGAAGACCTTGATTAGCTTGTTCAGGTGTGTTTGATTAGGGTTGGAGCTAAACTCTGTAGGGACACAGGCCCTCCAGGATCAACGTTCCCCACCCCTGCTCTAGGAGAATGGTGAATTACACCGGAATTCATTTCCACCGAAATCAATTGATCCAGGAACATTTAAAGTACAATGAAGATTAGGCAAATAGTCTGATGACATAGGTCTGTGTACATTTCTCAATACAAAGTATGCAAATTTCGGACTTGCATCCTCAGTAGTTCGGACTTTGTGAGTTCGACTCGGGAGTGTGAACTCCTGTGGGTGGGACGATGCAAGTTTGATATCAAATACCACTGCCTCCTTTTGTTTTCATTTGAACATTTTAGTAGCCGCAGAAATGTAGTTCAGGAAAATGTGTATATAGCCTACATTTCAATGAACCTAATTTCGTAACGCAAGTAATTAAATAACAAATTATGAAATTTATTTTTTTTTCACTTTGAAATATGTCAAATTATGGAAGTAAAACAAGCCAAATGAATTTCATGTTGACTTTAATTCACATGTAAAGAAGTGCTATTAGTTTCACACCAAAATTGTCGCCTAATTTGCCATGGTCTGTACTTTTCTGAACAATGCTGTGAACAAAAATAACTTGAATACACAATGTTTCACTAAACTCTGCAAATGGTCCGTAAAACAACAAGTTTGGCAGGACTATTTCACAATCATAGCACACAAAAAGTTTGACCTATGATCTTTTTTCTGAGCTAATTCTACTGCACCAGACAGCCAACATTCAAATAATCCAAAGAGGAGTAGTCTAGCTCAACTTGATTCCTTTCTCTTTAATTAAACCTACTTTCATTTGATACCCTCTCTTTTGTTTTCCTTATCTCTCTTGTCTACTAACACTTCTTTTCAATCTTGTTTGCATTCAATTTACTTCACCTAGGGGGTTCGCCGATTCGAGGTAAGACAGTTGAAATGTGTCTCATGAAACGTCTCCTCCATTTCCTGTCTCATCACTACCGCTGTCATTTCCTGCTTGTTCCGTATATACACAATCTTTGTCTCACCATTCAACCTGTCTGTGTTCTGATGTCTATATATTGGGGAAAGAGTACAACAGAAACACACTTTTGTTCAAAAGTTTAGGGTCAGTATGGTTTTATTATAATTTTTCAAATAAATTATTCATTTTATTCAGCAAGGATAAACTTGCTCTTCATCAAAAATAAACCAAAAAATATATCATATATCATGCGAAGCATTACATTTCTTTCTAAAACATCTTACTGACTAGAAACTTTTGAACAGTATGTATTACTAAAAAAGTTAGGCATTATTTTTGACCGTGTTTACTTAACAAGGTAATATAGGAATAATTATTGAAGATTCTTTGATTATTTACACACCCTTATGTTGTTTCAAACCTGTGGAACACAAAATGAGATAATTTGAAGAATGTCATGGTTGAGGTAAAAATGTAGGTTCTGGATATTCTAAATATCATCTTTTGTGATCCACAGAAGAACATATTTGGAATTACATGAGGGTAAATAATGACAGAATTTTCATTTCTACAATGAATTCTTTGATGAGGTAAATAAAATAATTGACTCTTGCTAGTTATTATGACATGCATTTGTTGTGGATCATTTCTTAGACCCGAGGCTATGAGTTTGGGTTTCAGGCTGAAGGCCATCTTTATTGTCTCCAGAGTGCGTCTTTTACATTCCATTTGGGCTGTGATGAAATTGAAATGATTTGTATTCATTTATTTTTTTGCATACTACTTATGTTAAAATAAGTACGTATTGTAAATGAGGGCACAGCCTGATTGTTAAGATGGAGTGTTCGATCAGTCACACAGAATGAAATATGGATTTCAGAAACATGATTGCTAGAGGCGAGCGCTTGATAAAACCAACATTACCCTACTTCTGTTGCGCAGTTTGCAATCTCAGTGGTCTGAGGACCCCTGAAGATTGACTGTAAAATGAAGTTGAACCCCCACCACCAAAGGATTGTTTGTTACTGCAGACTGTTGGAGCACGCCAGCTCACCTCAGGTTTATGAATCAGGAAGTTCATCTTGCTTGCTGTGGTGGGGAAGCTGACACTGCCTTATGTTCCCAAGTGGTTACAGATTTTTACTGGCTGAATTCTCAGAAGTTCCTGAATTCCTGAAATTCCTCTGATTCTCAACAGCAAATCTTTGTTAAATTCATCTCCCCTAACTCATGTTGTTTTGTATCTCTTTATCAATGAGGAATATTTATCATCTTCATGCCATTTTATGTCTTCATCAAGTCACATAGTTTGTCCCTGTGTGTGTGTATGTGTTTGTGTGTGTGTGTTTTGAAAATGCATAAGGTGTCATATATGTCGGGCCCTATTTTAACAATTTAAGCACATAGTCTAAAGCGCACAGCGCAGGTGCAAGGGCGTGCCCTAATTCACTTTCGCTAGTTTAACGATGGAAAAAAACAGCAGGTGCACCCGGGTGCATCGTCTAAATGGGTTGTCCCTATTCTCTTAATGAGTAATGGGTGTTTTTTGGGGTGTAAAGTGCAATAAACCAATCAGTGTGAAATCTCCCATTCCCTTTAAGAGGCAGTTGCGCACGTGACATGGCAGATTTGCTATTTACACGGCAGAATTGGGAAGCGCAAATACAGAACGAGTCTCCAGAGATGAATTTGTGCTGCTTGTGTGCTGCTGATGCATGCATTGGATATCCATTCTGACATATAGGCATTTTTATATTCATGTAGCCCACACAATAATAATATTTTACATTTTAATCTTTTATTGTTTCATATTTAAAAATGTCTGTTGGCTGTTACACATCCTTATGTGTAATGAGCAAAGTGAACGTTGTGGACCTGCCCAGAGGCTCATTTTCTACTAACGTGCTCTTTAAATAACAAATAAATAAATAAATCATGATTTTAAACTTTAAACTTTTGAGGTTTTAAACGTTTGGGTTGGTTTGAGTTGGTCTATGGCGCAGTCTATTTTCATTCGCCTGAACACACCTCTTTTTTAGACCAGCACGCCCATGAGCGCACAAATGCATTTGCTATTTAAACAACGCAGTGCAGGAAAATAAGAACTGCGACGGGCTGAAACTAGCAAAAACACTTGCGTTGCACTTTGCACCGCATTAGGCCGGTTGTATGATAGGGCCCTTCATCTCTTGTTGGAAGTATTAAAGGGATAGTTAAGCCAAAAATCTAAATACTGTCATCATTTTCAACCTCATGTCGTTTTAAACGTGTGAGACTTTCTTTCGTCTACAGAACTCAAAATAAGATATTTTGAGGACAGTTACAATTCTCCATTCAAGTTTGGTCCAAAACAATATTTATTGTATGGACCGAAACAAATATCTTCTTTAATGTTTTGCAGAAGAAAGAAAGTCATGCAGGTTTGGACCTAAATGGGGGTTAGTAAATGATACAGAATTTAAATTTCTCTTTAATTTATGATGTCATATCAAATATCATAAAAATACCCTGATGATTAAAAAATAATTATATATTTCTTTCTGTAACTGTCAAAGATGTTAAACACTTGCTTTAAAAGAAGTAAATAATAGAACAATTCATTTAAATTAAATTAAAAATGCAAATAAATGTGGTGATTTTCACATTCATCATTTAGTTTAGATGGAATTTTGTATTATTTTTATTTATTTTATTCCGTTTACATAATATGGCACTATCAGTCAGATGTTGTCAGGACTGAGGTGTGATGGCAATCAGTGCTGAGCAATCTCTGAAATGATTAGCAATTTGCTGCTTGTCAGAGTAGGAAACACCACCAATCAGTTTTCCTTGAACTTGGAGATTGGGCAAGGTTAGTGGTGCATGTTATTTTTTCCCTGCAGCACTGGGAAGCAGTCAGGGGTAAACTGAAGGTGATAACCTATACTATGTGGTACACCACTGCCTGAGGTAAAAATGTGTGTTATTGCTAGATTAAGAGCCTGGCACAGTCTTTTTAAAGCAAACTCAGTATCTGTGGTTAGGACACCCAGACTGATTATTCATTTGATGTTCATGACTGTTCTAAATACACAACTAGTTAAACATTTGGACTAATTACATTTTTTTATGTTTTTGAAAGATGTCTTATATGCTTTCCAAGGCGGCATTTATTTGATAAAAAAAATACAATAAAAACAGTAATATTGTGAAATATGATTACAATTTAATTTAATATATTTTAAAATGTAGGGTCTTTGGTGTCACATGATCTTTTAGAAATCATTTTAATATGCTTCATACTTTATTATCAGTTTTTATCTGTTGTAACATTGTAAATGCTGTTACCTGTCACTTTCGATCAATTTCATGTGTTCTTAATAAATCATTATTTTAATTTTAAATCATTCTTACCCCAAAATTGAATGGGTGAATGACAAAACATTTAAATGGTTTGAAATAGGGTATTTTGAAGAATGTCTTGGTTGTTGTTTTACAAAATTGTTGTGGTTCTTGGTTTACAGTATTGATAAATATTTCTTGGGCAGCAAATCAGCATATTACAATGATTTCTGAAGGATCATGTGACACTGAAGACTGAAGTATTGGCTGCTTTGCAATCATAGAAATACATAAAAATAAAAATAAAAATCATAAAATAAATAGCAGCGTATATGTTAAAAGACTAATCGAAAATTGTTCTCATGTGACCTTATGAGGCACAATTTTTATCTCTAGCGACTAAACAGGCAGCATAGTTTTGTACGGTATTGATGTTTTGTTCTTTTTGGTCGGTATAAATATGCCACAGCAGTAATAAAGTCATGTGCTGTAGCATAATTGGCTCTGACTCAATGACATTAATATCCCGAAAGCTTTTTCTAATGACAGTGAAAGGCAAATATGTTGAGTTATAGACTCACTCAACCTGCAAAATCAGCTTTATGCATATGTCTTAGGCAGCATTCTAAGCCAATAAACTATATACACAGTGGAAGAGGTCTGACATTTAAACGGGGAGTGTTTACTGATGGTCTGCAGTGAAAGTTTGCTCTTTGGTGAGGAAAGTTGCAACAGGGGATTCATAATCATGTTCATGAATCAAAGAGGTGACTTTTATTCTTTTTTTTTTTTTTTCTTCAGGAGCTCTGCAGATTGAAAACAGCCAGGAATCAGACCAGGGCAAGTACGAATGTGTGGCTACGAACAGCGCTGGGACGCGCTACTCGGCTCCCGCCAATCTCTATGTGCGAGGTAAGAGCCGTTTTCCAGGTGCTGCCCCTATCAAAACAACTTCCTCAACAAATGCTTCACACCTTTATTTTGACCATGTTACAATTTTATTTTGACTTCCACACGTGTTGAACTTTGTCTGACATTTCGGAGCCAAGATAAACTAAAGTTGTTGTTCAAATCATGCTGGAAACAAAACATTTCCTGCTTTGTTTTGAATTCATAGCAACTGAAGCAAAGGTAAACATGTATATTTCTCGCTGTATATGTTGTGACAAAAAGGTTTAATCAATGGTGAGTGCCACACAAGACACCTGCAGTATTATTACCTGGATTTAAAGGTATAATGGTGTGGAGGCATTGTCTGTGAAACAGAACCCTGGGAGTGCTGTTGTTATGAGTGTCAACCCCTTCAGCTCTTTTCATGCAGGTAATAACAGGGAGCTTATGGCATCCTGCCAGTATGGCCTCCAGCTAGTGACGTTACGATGCCACCCAGTAATTGTCACGCAAGAGGTGAAGACTAAGCCTTCTCATGCTTCCTGTCAAACAAACAACCAAAAATGTTTCATATAGTGGGATTAAACCGCAGACGTCATCATACAACTAAATCATCTAAACACATTGCAAGATATTAAATGGATTAAATTGTATTTCGCATAAAAAAAACTAAGCATACGGAACATTATGGTTTGCATGTTGACGTTAATTTAAGAAAATTAAACACATTTTCCCAAATGCATCCAGATGTTTTATATATATATATATATATATATATATATATATATATATATATATATATATATATATATATATATATATATATATATATATATATATATATACTGTCTTTTTATTCTTCTGGTAAAATACATATTTTTGACAGGTTTGTTGTAACATGTCCAGATCATATTTTACCAGAAAATGAAAAGAATATATATATTCTATATATATATATATATATATATATATATATATATATATATATATATATATATATATATATATATATATATATATATATATATATATATATATATATAAAATGATATTTATTTTTTATTTTTTTTATATCAGTCTGTATGACCCTACGTTTCACTAACGTTTCACAGTGAACATGTGCAGCCAAAATAACAAAAACAGGAACTTTTGGAGCCAAATCAACAGCTAACTTCCTCAGAGTTGACAGGAGCATAATGGGTCGCCTTTATCAACATGGCCATCAAAGGCTGGGTGTGGGTCCTTGTTTTTAAAGTTGTGTCTGTAAAATGCCTAATCACGCTTTCTCCTCAAGGGTGTTCAGCACAGCGTCCTTGTACCATTCCTCAGCCTCCCGTCCCTGCTCAATTATCTGCTCACGCTTGATGACTTGGGTGTCTAAGACTGCCAGCATGTCAGTAGATCTATGCATTCAATAGCTGCTTCCTTTTTCCCTGGCCTCAGCACTTTTCTGGGAGCTGTCTAAATGCTCTATGACTGTCTCTGTCTCTCATTCTCCCGCTCTTTCCGTCTGTCTGACAGAAGACTATATCACCTGGGAGAATCTCAGTCATGTATACTGGCTGTATATGGGAATGCTCATTTGTCAGCCGCTTAGTGAAACGTTGTCAAACAGTGTCTGCTCTCCTTCCTCTGCTCCTGAAACTGACAACAAATCAAACAGAGTGAAGTGGGCACACACTTTATACCGCCTGTCTGTTTATTCTATCTTGTGTGAATAAGTGTGTGAGTCCATTTTATAAGATGATTTTTAATATGCTTTTCACTCAGCTAATTTTATATCGTAGCGTTACATTGGCAGTCCTAATAAGCCTTGATTGACATCATATCGTTCATGTGTCAATGTGTGGCAGAATTTCTTTTAGAGGATCCCAGTGGTCTCTCAGCCTCACTGGAGACATGGTTATGTATGCTCACATGCATACAGAGACAGCTATCAGAAAATGTTCAGTCATTCTGAGTTGCGTGTATAGCAGCAATGTCAATCCTCCAACAAAATTCTAATACCTTGTCAGTAATTCTATGCTGTTCTGATCATTGGACTTTTTGTTTTTTTTGCGAATGTCTGTTAAAACAAAAACAAAACCAAAAGTTTAATTGTGACTATTAATAACTCACATCAAAGACTGTATTTCTAACTGTTGCAAATTGTGTTTTTCATAAATTGTGATTTTAAGTATCACAAAATTGACTTTTGTCAATTGTCTCAGTGACTTTGGGCCCTATCTTGCACCCAGCGCAATTGACTTTGTACACCGTCGCACGTGTCATTCCTATTTTGCACCCGCGCAAAGCGAGCTTTTCCCTCCACAGAAGCACGTCGCTAAACTAGTGAATGAACTTGCGCTCCCTGGGCGGTTCAGCGCAAAAAAGGAGGTGTGTTCCGGCGAAAACAATCCCTGGTGCTATTTTGCTGTTCCATTAAACAAATGCGCCACTGACCAGAAAAAACCTAGTCTAAAGTCAGTGGCGCCTTGCGCGTTGTTCATTATGCTATTCTAAGGGCGCATGCTTGACCATAATGTATAGCGTGCACAACGCGCAGACACTTTGCTCATGTAATCTACACAGATGCAACAGTTATTTTTGCAAATCATAAATTGTTACACTAAAAAAAAAAATTAACACATGAGATGACGGAAATCATTGTGGTGTATTTTGAGTGGGTTTCTCCCATCCCCATACAACACAACTTCTCTGTCTTTCACTGCTCTTACAAGAACATCAGTCTGCTCGGCTGTGAACCGCTATAATGGAACTTGCGCACCTGCTTTTAAAGGGAATGTTGGATGACGCTCCGATTGGTTTATTTCACGTTACGCCCAAACCACACCTATGAATAATGAAGCTACTTCAGACCAACCCATTTTAGATTTGCGCCGGGCGTAAGAGCCATTTATCCCGCCGGGAAAATAGCAACAGCGCCGAGACCTGCCCACAAAGTTACTTGCGCTTCGCGCTTTGACACTTGCGTTTCAGATTGTTAAAATAGGGCCCTTTATTTCTCATTATGTGGTTTAATTTCTTAATTTAAACTTTCTTACAATTGATGCTTTTATTTTTTATTTTTTTTACTGTGAGGTACAAATGGTCCCCCATACAGTATTTGTTCCATCTAAGTTTAGTGTTAATAACAGTCTCTGAAAAAAATGAGACTGTAAACTAACTGACTATCTTAAATTAATATCCGTCATTAACCGTTATTAATTTGATTGTGTTTCCTATAAAAATGCAGTGATTTCTTTTTCACATGTATCTTATAATAGGCTTATATTTACCTTTAACATTGTAAACCTACAAGATGTGTGAGATATATGGTATACACAAATCTAACTTTCTCAAATGTTATGATTCAGGTGTGTCTTTCTGTCTTTGTTAGAGTTTCCATTGCATTTTTCTAACCGCCATGAAATTGTTCACAAATGTGTTTCCATGTTCTCTTGTCTCCCATTTGTCTCTGTCTTTCAATTTCATCTCCATTTCACTTGGTCAAACTCGCATCTCATGTGTAAGACCCTCGAGAAGGTTGGTTCTTTTCACTCGTAACTGCTTCTTGCAGACCTCAACCCTGGATCCCTCTTTAATCAGAGACCCTTGTTATCCATCACTCCCTCTACTATGTTACCCTTCATCTATCTGTTCAGGCTTAATGTGTCCTGTCAGGTGGTTTGCATGAGCCTGATACTCCATGACGTAGGGGCTGCTTTCACAGATTACATCTGGTGCTCGATTAAAATGGATAGCAATGTTATTTAATCCAAATTAGTATAAATCTGTGTAAAACAACCACCTTAAATTTACAAACAGTCAATTATAATAATAGCTTTTATTTTTTTTTTTTTATCTCAATTATTTAATTTAATTTAAAACCTCTTTTTCTCTCTCTCTCTCTCACCATGCATGTATGCTAACAACTTCTATAACCTTACTGAGTCCCTTGCATGAATACCATTAACCTGAATTAGTGTGATTGTGTTCTCTACATCATTGAATAATAAATTGGATAATTTTATTTTGTTTATCTTATAATAGGCATGTATTTACCTTTACCATAGTAAGCCTACAGTATATATCAGGGTTGTCAAACTCAGTTCCTGGAGGGCTGGAGCCCTGCAGAGTTTTATTCCAACCCTGCTCCAACATACACACCAAGTAGTTTTTAAAGAAATCTGAAGGACTTGATTAGTTGGATCAAGTGTGTTTAATTAAGGTTAAATCAAATCTTTGCAGGGCTCTGGCCCTCCATAAATTGAGTTTGACACTGCTGGTATATGATATGTGGTAGAAAATACAACATTTGTGTGTGTGTGTGTGTGTGTGTGTGTGTTTGTGTGTGTGTGTGTGTGTGTGTGTGTGTGATGTTTTGATTGTGTCTCTATCTTTGTTATAGATTCCATTGCATTTTTTTAACTGCCATGAAATGATTTATAAATGTCTTTTCATGTTCTCTTGTCTCTCATTTGTCTGTCTTTCAATTTCATCTCCATCATATAACCTGCTCGAACTCTCACCTCATGTAGTAATCCCTCGAGGAGGTTGGTTCTTTTCACTCTTACCACATCCTGCAGACCTCAACCTGGATCCCTCTTTAATAGAGACCCTTGTTTTCAATCTTACTCCCTCTTCTATAGCAATGTTAGCAATGATTTATAATAACATTTGTTAATGATAATATCTTTTAATTTAATTTAAAATGTAATTTAACTTTATTTAAATTGTAATTTAATTTAATTTAAAATGTAATTTAATTTAATTTAATTTAATTTAATTTAATTTAATTTAAAGATTCACATTATCCTTCAAAAGTCATTATTAGATGCTGATTTGGTGTTTACGAAATTTGTATTTATTTTTTTATTGTTATCAGTGTTACAAATCCAATTTTTTAGGCTTCTTTGAACAAAAAGTGTGAAAAACAGCATTTATTTGAAACGGAAATCTTTTTTAACATTTATAAATGTATTTTCTGTCACAATGAACATACAGTGATACATTACTAAAAAATGTATCTTATAGTAGGTATTTATTGTAAACATGCAGTTTGTGTGTATAATATTGTGTCTCTGTCTTTGTTAGACATTCCATTGCATTTTTCTAGCTGCCATAAAACTATTTACAAATCTTTTTTTTCATGTTCTTGTCTCCCATTTGTCTCTGTCTTTCAATTTCATCTCCATATCACTTGGTCAAACTCGCACCTCATGTCTTAGACCCTCGAGAAGGTTGGTTCTTTTCACTCGTAACTGCTTCTTGCAGACCTCAACCCTGGATCCCTCTTTAATCAGAGACCCTTGTTATCTATCACTCCCTCTGCTACGTTACCCTTCATCTCTCTGTTCAGGCTTAATGTGTCCTGTCAGGTGGTTTGCATGAGCCTGATACTCCATGAAACTAAAAGTTTTAATTTGTTATTTTTAAATATTGTGAAATAATTTAATTTAATTCAATTCCTCTTTTTTTTTTTTTTTTTTTTTTTTTTTTGGTCAGGTTCAAGTGTCAGTTTTATTCCACAATGCATGTATGGTTTTGCTTATGAATAGAAAACTCTTTCAATCAACCTGCTTCCCCATTACCTGAAGCTTTATAATAGAAATATCACCATTTTACTTCTGCTGTATTACCCACACTGACTTTCCATTCATACTTCAAATCATTGTAACCATATGCCCATGTCCATAGTCATGGTTTGTCAGTGTCACAGAGTTCCCAGGAAATCAATAAACTTAATAGTTGTAGTTCTCAGACATGCTATTGCTGCTGTAATTTCTTTGCAACAGTGGACTTAAAGTACTTTGAATTTCACATAGGCTAATTCAAAGAAAAAATGCTCAAGACTATCGTTTTGCCTTTACAGTGCAAACATAATGAGGAGAATAACAAGCTTGGTCACTGTGTATATCTGAAAATAAAATGAGAGCGCATAGTCGAGAATCCAATTTCAGGAGGACCTGTGCAAAAACCAATTATTGCCTATGCCATTTCTTCATAGACAGACATGAGACAGTGGGTCATTAACACAAACTGGAAGAGTCTGTTTAATGTGCTGCTGTTTTATAGTCCTATTTTGGGAGAATAAAAGAAAAAAGGTCTCTCCAGCTTCTGCTATTTGTAAATAGTCCAGCATTAGCATCCCCAGTGATGGCCACCAGCTACAATTCTGAGCACAGCACAATAGAGACCGAAACACATCCTAGTATTTGCATTGATAAGGGAGTACACCTTGAGCTTGGCCTCAAGCAGTCGAGTCCGTTAATGTCAAAGCAGGTTTGAATTCCATTCAGACTCTCTCCTCACCATCTCTGCACGGTGTCAGCAGGATCCTTTTCGTCTCCATGGGAACCTGTTTTAATGTCGGGTTTATCTGCATATCGGAGACTCACAAAAAGAAGAGCCCAGTGAACAATGCATCTCCCACAAGGTCTCAGACAGGTTCCTGAATCCAGACAGGACTGAGCAACAGCAGACCAAGGTCTCAGTGTCACCGGGTGATAAACTGACCGAAAAAAAGCTCACATCCTGCAATGCCTCAGCAAGGATGTTTTCGTTTATTTTTCTCCTCGATTCCACAATTCAATAAAGCTCCACACTGGCATTCATTTGAATTTCTCACTACATAAGAAACACCATTACGATGCCTTCTTCACCCTTCCCCCTGCACATACTGGTTTATCACCCTCTTCTGAACATATGTGTGAGCCACAGTATTGACTTGCTGCTTCCAGTTGTTAAGCTTCAGACTTTAACAAATGGAAAAAGTGACAGGTCGTCCCTTGAAACAAATTAGTTTGACCCGTCAGCTCAACTTCATGTTAGTTTGTTCATGTTAGTGACATAGCCCTAGTAATCAAACTAGAGATTTAATAATTCATTAGATTTTCCCGTGTATATGGTCTTTTCCAAACTGTTTTTGTATCAAATGTTGTCATAAGACTACAAAATACTACCTGTTGAAACTCACCCTGGATGTTCTTCTCTCTGGTAGTACGGCGAGTGCCGCCCCGTTTCTCTATCCCACCTACCAATCACGAGGTGATGCCAGGGGGCAGTGTCAACCTCACCTGTGTGGCGGTAGGTGCACCCATGCCCTATGTCAAATGGATGGCTGGAGAGGTGGAGCTCACCAAGGATGAGGAGATGCCCGTGGGACGCAATGTCCTGGAGCTCACCAACATCCGTCAGTCGACCAACTACACCTGTGTGGCTATTTCATCTCTCGGTATGATTGAGGCAACCGCACAAGTTTCTGTCAAAGGTAAGACCCCTGAAAGAGTGATCTCTCCACTAAATAATTATTTTGCCTGAAATAATAATTTACATTAAAGGCCCAGGTATACTTGGTGCATTGAGCACACAAACCATTAAAAGTACACTCAGTTGATGTGACTGAAGCGTGTGCACTACCTGCAGTAGTCGATCTTTGTTTTTGAATTCTGAAATCAAATGAGTATGTGCTCCAAGGACTGATGTCCATCAGTGGATGACAGAAATTATGGCACTCCGACTGGCCTTGAGCCGGAGAAGAATGTGTACAAGGAAAGTGTACATTAGGTTTTAGACCAGTTATCTGTATTAAGAACATAAATTGGTTCATTTTGTTATATTTTCTGTAGATTTAAAGATGCTGTAGACACTCTTGTTTTTCCCAAGACCCTAAACAGGTTGACAGATACTAGAAAAAGTTCTTATCTAACTGCAACCCTAAGGTTCTGTGCAGCTGTTTGGTACGTCTGGCAAATACTCACAAAGAAAAAAAACATGGACACTTGCTCTCTGTTGACTGAGCTTTAGGGACTTCCCACGTTTTACTGTGGGCTGTGAGAAAATGAAAATCTTTAGATTATTCTGAGCATGTGTTTACCCAGACCAGATGTCTGGAGCTGTATTATTGCGGCTGGTCCCACAAGACAACGCCGAGTCCTGCCAGACTTCGTTCCTCGTCATCATGGCTGCCTCTATTGATTGCACTTTGCACTTCACAAATCAATATGGACTCGGAGAATGTCACCGACATTTATCTGGAGTCCAGCCACAAATCTCAAAGACACATTGACGAGGCGGGACCGGCTGCCTTTCTGTGAATCACCAGAATACAAGACTTTCTTCTTTCTCATTATGTCTTACATGCCTGTCTTTCTCTATTTTAGGAGTGCACTGTGTAGGCAGCTTAGCCTACGTACACTGTCATCTGTTTAATTTCCTTTCTTATTGTTTGCTCCTCAGCTCTCCCAAAGCCTCCTACATCTCTAATTGTGACGGAAACCACAGCTACAAGTGTTACACTGACATGGGATTCTGGAAACCCTGAACCTGTGTCTTACTACATTATCCAGTACCGGGCCAAGACCTCGGACACCAACTTCCAAGAAGTGGATGGTGTTGCCACCACACGTTACAGCATTGGTGGTCTCAGCCCTTATTCCGAGTACGAGTTCCACATCATGGCGGTCAACAACATTGGCCGTGGGCCTCCCAGCGACCCAGTTGAGACACGGACGGGTGAGCAAGCACCTTCCTCCCCACCACTGAATGTCCAGGCACGTATGCTGAGTGCCAGCACCATGCTGGTGCAGTGGGAACCGCCGGAGGAACCTAATGGTCAGATTAGAGGCTATCGCATCTACTTCACATCTGACCTGGATGCGCCTCTCAGTGCCTGGCAGAAACACAACACGGACGACAGCCGCCTCACCACCATCTCAAACCTGACCCCCGACATCACCTACAGCCTGCGTGTGTTGGGCTTTACATCTGTAGGGGATGGACCCCCATCTGATGTGTTGCAGGTCAAAACACAACAAGGAGGTAATTTTTGGCGTTAATGAATAAATACCTTGATGCTTTTACATAGGGCTGGGTAAAAAATATATGTTTTGCTGATCAGTCATGATGTCGCATGCAATAATTTGTTGCATGATCAGTGTTTTCTGATTCATTAACAAGAGACTCGTATGAACTGGTTCTTTTTAGTGAATCAAAAACATACAGTACAGTGTGACCATTATAGTCTGACTTGTGAAAAATGACTCTCATTAATAGGTTATTTTTAGTGAATTCAGTTATACTACGCAACCACTTCTGGTTAATAAATATATTAACATATTATATGACAGATGGATTGGGCCCTGTAGGTATTTTTTTATATTGTGCATTGTAATATACCAAATTTTCTTCATATCATTTAATCAAGTCAAGTCAAGTCTGCTTTATTGTCAATTGCACATGTACAGTACATACATACAGATAATTAAAATTACGTTACTCTCAGACCCATGGTGCATACAGATAACACTACAGTAGAGCAAAATTGACATTGTACCATAATGCATTATAATCATAATGAAATTGATTTGAATTGAAATCTAATTGAATTCAGGAAATATTTACCAATACCCAGCCCTAATCTTGCATAGTTTATTTTCATTTCACTACAATAAAAATGCTTATGCATCTGTTGTCGCTAACATCTCTTTATCTGTTGAATTTCAAGTACCTGCTCAGCCTTCCAACTTTGAGGCTGAAGCAGAGCTGGATACGCGGATCCAGCTAACTTGGCTGTGGCCAGTTCAGGACCCCATCATCAAATATGAGCTGCTATATTGGGAGGCTGACTCCGGGAACAAGGTATCACGCAAGTGCTTGTTTCTGCCCGATTCATTCAGAATTACAAGCAGACCAGATACTGAATATATGCAGCTGTTGCTGTGGGCCATGGATACAAATGAAAGATAGCTGAAAATGACATTTCACAAAATGACTGCTGGCAAAAGTCTGCAGTCAGTTGATGGAATTAGATTGTGCAAAAACAGAATGTATTTATCAATGCTCAGTGCTTGACAGCATTTCTACCTGATGCCGGGCTGTTTGGATGTTTTCTTGATGTCAGTTCATCCACATTGAGCTCAGATGTCTTATGCACACTTATAAAGCAGATCTCAGTGTTTTTGTGAAAAACATCTGTGCCCACTCCATTCATCTTAAAAAGAATAATGGGAAAAATATGTAGATTTATTCATTTAGCTGATACTTACAGAGAAAAACATACCAGCCTACAATATTAGCTGTTAAAAGTTTGCTGATAAATAATAACTGAAAACTGCATGTTCCGTCACTTGTCACATTTTTGTTGAATAATGTAAATTCATGCTTTGTGAAAACATACTGAAATGTAAGCCATTATTTATTCAAAATCTCTCTCTTCACGATCTGGTGCACACATAAGTGCAGTGCAGTATGCATGCTTAAAAACATATAAGGAGAACAGAATGGAGTTCATGTTGAGTAAACTGTGATTGCCGTAGATTTTAATTAAACATTTAAAAAAAATAGCATATGCATGGATGAATAGTCCACAATAAGGTCAATAACATGCCATTATAAAACAAAAATAGTGGATTTTACTTTCATTCTGACTTTAAAATAAACATGTCTACAAGGCCAAGTAAAGATACTGAGAGATGGTTATGGAGATTTTTAATTTTCCTCTTCAGATCCATGTCACCTTCGACCCTGCTGGCTCATATGCTGTTGAAGGTCTGAAGCCGGACACTCTGTATAAATTCTCCTTGGCGGCCCGCTCTGAAATGGGGCTAGGGGTCTTTACTCAACCCATCGAAGCCAGGACCGCCCAGTCCAGTAAGTGTCTTCATCATGTCAACTAACCTAAACTTGTCCCCAATGGACAAACCACTTTTCCCCTTCCTTCCTCAAGCTATTGTCTACAGTCTCCACCATTAATTCTCTTACACCTCTAAGCCAGGGAATACCTTTATACACTGACAATGGCGAAAGGTACGTTCAGTGTCTGCTTGTGCCTTTGTCATCGTTATTTTGGTTTATAAGCTATCAATGTGATTTGTTATTGCTTCTATGTTAAAAGCCAGAGAAGTGAAGCCTACTCAAGTTGAAGCACTACATCTGTGCTAAATTTAACGCTCTGCTTGAATATAACCTAACCTTTCTAATTTGCACCCACATATCAAAAGACTATGTTCAGAGAACATATAACAAAATTCACAGTCATATCACAGTAACAGAGTACTTCCTTTCCATCATGTTCTCCCAGAGACTGTCTATCACCTCCTCCAGGACTCAAAAAGACCCTTTGATCATTGAGTTTTGTGTCAGGACCCACAGTTTTGTGCCTCTCCCCCCCAAAAAAAAAACTTAAAATCTGTCGACATGTTCAGCTACGGCTGCAGTATTTTTGTCACCTGCAGCATCAGGCGTTTGTAGTGGCTCTCCCACAGTTGTCAGATTAAGGACCGCCTGATGAGAGACGCCTCATGCTCAATCCCACCGTGGGCGCCAAGAACGGTGCGATGTCACCAAACTGCTCTGGTTCTTAACAAAGGAATGCAAGCATGTTCAAATATCCCAGCGTACATTCTTCTTCTTCTTCTTATTATTATTATTCCCCTCAGCCATATTTCTTTTCTTCCTTAGTTAATTACTATTATTTATTTATTTTTATTACGCATTTATGTTTATCATATATAACTGCATGAATGAATCCCATTTAGCTTTTTTGATCCTTGTAAATGTTGTTGTGCTATTGTCATAATTTGTTTATGCCTCTGGACTGTGCTGTGTTGTGCAGAAACATTTCATTCGGTAGCTCACCTGATCTTCATCCCTCTCAAAATTATTTAAATATGGCTTGCTGGTGCTGCGCTTATCTCAGCCACTCAGAAGTGGCACCAAGCCTGCCAAAAGAAGCTAGCGGCACACGTTATTGTAGGCAGGATGGTCGAGGATGCTCTCAAACGTGTCAGCTGTCACACTCAGTGACACTTGGATCTCTGACAAACGGGGGGCTGTCGTCTCCCAGCCAATAGGCTGACTGAGAATGTGTGAACGCCTGTTAAAACACAAACCGATGTGCTTGTCAACACATAAAGAGAGAAAGGCAGTAAAGTGCTGTGACCAGGGTGAGAAATTAACACACACCACCAGCCAGATGAGGATACTTTTAGGCAGTGACAGGTCATTTTAGTCAGTTTTAGACTGTATTGTAACAGCAACACACACTTACAGTATCTGGTAAAAACACTACCAAATAGAAGTTTGGGGTCGGTACTTTTATTTATTTATTTATTATTTATGTTTTTGGAATAGGTCTCACATCTATTTGATCAAAAATGCTGTGAAAACAGTGAAATATTATTACAATTTAAAATACATCTTAAAATATATTAGAATTGTACAATTAGTAATGTATACAATTAGACAGTAGTTATTTTTTTCTTGTAGTTATTTTCCATAGTTATATATACAGGTCCTTCTTGAGCTGTATGCCAAAATCATCAGTATTAAAACAATAAAAGACCTGAAATATTTCAGTTGGTGTGCAATGAATCTAAAATATATGAAAGTTTAATTTTTAACATTACATTATGGAAAATAATTAACTTTTTCACAATATGCTAATTTTTTTAGAAGGACCTGTATATGTGTGTGTGTGTGTGTGTGTGTATATATATATATATATATATATATATATAAATTTGTAATAATATAAAAGTCCTCACTGTCACTTTGATCAATTCATTTCTTTGAAAAAAAAAAAAAATTTTTGACTGTCCCCAAAGTTTCTGGTAGTGTACAGTATATTTATTTTTAATAATTTCAAAAAGATAACCCAACGCATCAACTTTAGAGCCAATATTTAATAGGCTATATTGTAAAATAAAACTGCCAATAAATAAATAAAAATGATTGTTTTGGGCATTTGTTTTTTCAGTTTCACATACATAAAGTTATTTTGAAAAATAATAATAAAATAAATTACTAATAATACAATTAAAATTGTATTTTACAATTAAAACTCCACTCCTATATATATATATATATACATATATATATATATATATACATATATATATATATATATATATATATATATATATATATATATATATACATATATATGAATTGGCTTTTTAAGTCATGAAATCAGTTTGAAATTCGAATTTGAAATTACACAAAAATACAACACTAAATACCACATTCTCTATTGTTGTGCCAACCTCTCAGTCCAGAAGCAAGCTTGCTTTAAGTTGTTTAATTTTGCTTGATGTCCTCCCCGTTGTCTTGCCCCCTCGTATAGCCCCCTCTGCCCCCCCTCAAGACGTGCACCTGCTCAGTCTGAGCTCCACCAGCATCAAGGTGAGTTGGGTGGCTCCGCCCGCCGCTAGTCGCCACGGCGCTATCGTGCGCTACACAGTCAGCTACCAAGCAGTGAACGGCGAAGACACTGAGCGCCATGAGGTACCGGACATTGGAGCGGATGCCAGCAGCTGTGTGCTGGAGGGGTTGGAGAAGTGGACAGAGTATCAGGTGTGGGTGAGAGCGCACACGGATGTGGGCCCTGGCCCAGAGAGCACAGCTGTGCGTATCCGTACCAACGAGGACGGTAGGTCTGAACTAGCCTATGTGGACTGATAATGTTGGGCTGCTGCTGGCTGCTGTCTTTCCCTTCCCTTTTTCTAACAATTGTATTTACCTTCTTTTAAGCATGGCTATCAATTATTTCTATTCTTGACAGGAATAGACTCCCACCAGAATTGAAAGATACAGTATCCTCTATGAGTTAGTTTCAAAAGGATTTACTTTAGGTCCTACAGTCTGAAGTGCTTGTGACTTAATTTCCTTGTTCATCAAATGGTGTGTATGATCAGTACTTAAGTCATACTTTAAATATTTCAAGGCTAGAAGGTCATACTGATATAAGTGAACTTGCTTTTAACCTAGCTTATTTGAAAAAAAAAAAAAAAAAACTATATATTTCACCTAACCTTGAGTGAACATTGACCTGAAAGCTGTGTCTTCTCCTTAAAAGACTACTGAACTTTGTAGATGGAGCATTACCTTTTTAATTCTAACTATATAAGCGTGATGGGAGCAATATCACAGACACATCCTCTTTAAGCACCGTAAAATCAGTCATCTTATCATTGAAAGATGGTCTAATTGGCATATACTGTACTTTAATCAAGCAACAGACACAGCTTTCCAGAAAATACAGCTGTTAACCATATTGCCTAAATCAGGGGATCCCAGATTTGGATTTAGGGGACCCCCAGAGGGCTGTAAGGGGGTCCGAGGAAAATTTGACAAGATTCCATTTTTTATCAGAAATATAACATAAATTTATTACAAATTATTCTATTTTAAATAAATTTGTTTTGGCTTTAGTTAATTGATTTGAACAATAATTTTAACAACATGTTGTAAATACTAGTGTATCATGCTTACTATTTTCTCACATAAGCTGCGTTTCCATCGCAGGAACTTTACCCAGGAACTAGGGACTTTGGGCTGGTACTCTTTGTGTTTCCACCGCAGGAACCAGGAACTAGGAACTAAATAAAGTTCCGGGTAAAAAAAATGCCCCTCAGAAAGTCCCTGCTGGCGAGGTAGTACTTTTTCAAAGTTCCAGAACTTCCGGGGGCGGGACTTGGGCGCTAAACATCCTGATTGGTTGAGTTCACACAGCATTGATTTACAGTATTTGGATCATTTTCAAAATATTACTGTTATTGTGTCATAAAATGTAATTTTAAACGTATTTCAGGTGAGAATGTAGTTGTTTAAAGGGGGGGTGAAATGCTATTTCATGCATACTGAGTTTTTTACACTGTTAAAGAGGTGGATTCCCATGCTAAACAAAGTGTCAAAAATTAAGTTGTACATTTGAAGGAGTATTTTTGTTCCCAAAATACTCCTTCCGGTTTGTCACAAGTTTCGGAAATTTTTTTTCGAGTATGGCTCTGTGTGACGTTAGATGGAGCGGAATTTCCTTATATGGGTTCTGAGGGCACTTTTGCCGGAAGATCGCGCGCTCCCGTACAGCGAGGCTGAGCACAGACATTTCACTGATCAGAGCGAGAGCGTCGCGAAAAGTCACAAAAGAAGTGTGTTTTTGGTTGCCAGGGCAAGACAACCCTGCACTGATTACCAAAAAAAACAGCATTAAGGGACCAGTGGATGGAGTTTATTTTTACAGAGCATCAACGGAGTTGTGCAAGTGTTTTTGTTTGTTCCCTGCATTTTGAAGATGCTTGTTTTACAAAAAAGGCCCAGTTTGACGACGGATTTGCGTATCGTTTATTTCTTAAGGATGATGCAATCCCAACGAAAAAGGGTCACGATCGTGTGTTGGAACCACAGGCGTTAAGTAAAACTGCTTAAAATATCTCTGCCTCCTTGTTAGTGCGTCCGCCTCCCATGCCGGAGACCCGGGTTCGAGCCCTGCTCGGAGCGAGTCGTTGCTGCTGCTGCTGCTCTCGTTCAGTTTCAACCTCGGGATCTGATTCTGGATCATAAATAAACGGCTGAATCTGACTGTTAGCCATGGTTTGTTTTGGATGACGGTTTTTCCTCACGGTAATGTCACAGCTTCTAAACGCTCTCAACGCAAAAGCCTACTAGCGCTGGTGATTCTTTAGCTCCGCCCACACGTCACACCTCCAGCCGGTCGTGTTTTTCCGGGAAAAATCGGTACAGACTATCCTTTTCTTATGAATATAATAAAACTAAAGACTTTTTGGAGTTATGAAGGATGCAGTACTACTCTATAGGTACTCAAGATTAACAGGATATTGAGTGAAAACGAGCATTTCACCCCCCCTTTAAAACTCAAATCTGTGGTTTATTTATAAAGACAGCACCTATTTAAAAATGTGTTTCGGCGATTTCGGAGATGGTCAGCTCCACGCGATCAGTGGGAGCTCAGTCCTCATGTATCCGCTGAGAGCAGTCTCACCTCGGCTAGACCTTCTGATATGTGTCGCTGACTCTGATGTCTCTTTAGTGGTTAAACATTAAATATAATTCGTTTATCAAGTACTGCTGTTTGCGGAATTACTGGATTTGCGTCATCGTTGACATCACTCTCCCGAGTCGAATGGGCAAAGTCTGAACTACCGAGTATGCAAGTCCAAAATCTGTACATTGTATTGAGAAACGTGCGTAGACCTATGTCACCAGACTTTTTGTCTAATCTTCCCGGTACTTTAGACAGCGGTGGAAATGCAGAAAGCAACAGGTCTGGAAGGGAAAAAAAGATCTTGGGGAAAAAAGTTCCTGGTACAATTGTTCTGGGTAATTTCGGTGGAAACGCGGCAATAGTATAAATGACAAATGGGTCTACATGAAAATATTTTTGGGTCCTTAACCTCAAAAAGTTCAAAACCCACTGACCTAGCAGTCACATGCAGTCACAGACATCAGACCTCAGCGAAGTTACTCACTCTTACTCACTTTCTGTCCTTCCTCAGTTGTGCTACAGCCAATTGTGTGTGTTTGCACAAGTTTCATAGCCAGGAGGTAACACGTGTTACTTCAGGCAATCGTTGAGTGCTTTGATAAGGTTTCTAGAAGTGCAGGCTAAAGAGAGACGCTTATTACTACATAGGAGTGCAGTATAAGACCAGATGTGCTCACTGCATGGTCTTTTACCAGCAACATTTGGTTTGTCTCTAAATAATGGATTTGCTCTACTCCACGTAGCCTCCCCAAGTACCCTCCTTTCTCACAGGCCATATTTTGCCCTTCACACCTCCTTTGCGCTCAAGAAGTGGAGTTACACTGGTCAAAAGTTTTTTTTTGAAAGAAGCTTATTAGGTTCACATAGGCTGCATTAATATTTCATAAATATTATGAAGTTTTATTACGATTTAAAATGCAATTAAGTCCTGTTACAGGTGTAGCTGAATTTTCTGCAGCTATTACTCCAGTCTTCAGTGTCACATTATCCTTCAAATATCATTTGAATATGCAGATCAGTTATTATCAAATAATTATTGGTGCACAGTTATTAATTATGGGTCTTATTTCTGTCAGTGTAGAAAACGTTATATTGTTTAATATTTCTGTAGAAAATATTTTCTGGATTATTTGATAAATATAAATTTCAGCATTTTTTTTTTAAGTAGAAATTTGTTTTCATTTATTTATGTATTTATTTATTTATTTATTTATGTTACTTACCCCCAAGCTTTTGAATGGTAATATATCATGTTTTCCACAAAATGAAGCAGCATTTTTTTTTACATTGATTCTAATGAGAAAAGTTTCTTGAGCATCAAATCAGCATATTAGACTTTTTTTTTTTTTTGTTAATGGCTGCTGAAAATGTAAAATAAATAAATAAATTACATTTTAAATATATTCAAATAGAAAACCTCATAATTATTCCAAACTTTTGACCAGTAGTGAATCTTAGTCCACTAGCTTCATCATTCATTCATCTGTTTCCCTTTCTTTCTCTCTTTCTATTTCAAAATATTCTTTCTCATTCTTCATTCCTCTTAATTTCCTCCTCTCATATCTTACACCACCTTCAGGGCTTTTTGTCTTTACCTTGGTCTGATCAGCTTCCGTAGAAATAGTGTCATGAGTTTCTCCCCCTCTGGTCAGCTTTTTTCACAATATTCCTTTGAGGCCACAATCAGTAAATTCACTCATCTGAAGCCTATCAGCTGAGCAGCATTTCAGCAGATCCTCGTCAGTCTTTAAGCAGTTCTTATTTTTAGCAGATTTTTTGCTCCGTTTTCTGCATCCTTGAATCATTGTGAACAGTTTTCTTACTAAAGCAACATTAGCTTTTCTCCCAGCATGATAAATGTACTTTAACCAACAAATATTGTTAAATAAATACCTCTCCTCAGACAAAACACAACTATTTAGCACATATTGTGGTGTTTTTATCTCAGGCTACCCTTAAATCCTCCATCCTGAAGTTCAAATCTAATTGCTCCATTTTAGTGCCTGGGGCTCCACCTCGGAAAGTCGAAGTAGAGGCTGTGAACTCCACAGCTATTCGTGTGACATGGAAGCCACCTCTTTCTGGGAAGCAGCACGGCCAGATCCGGGGATACCAGGTCATATACTCCCGCCTGGAGAACGGAGAGCCACGTAGCCAGCCAAATATAATGGATGTCGCTCTGCCAGAAGCACAGGTACTACCTGCAAATTCTTTATTGTAGTACTTGACTGTTTGTACAGTGAGTTGGATACCATTTTTACCGGTCAGCTGGGCTTAGTTCCAAACCCTAGTGAGCTTCCTCGCTGTCTTAAGTAGGCGACTACCTTCTGAGGCAGCATCCTGACTGAAACCGGACCTCATAATTGACTTACTGAAAAGCTTTACACGGGTCTCACAAACAGTGCTCCTCATATAAAGCACTCAAGAGACTCAACTAAACCTCACATCTGATTAGAACGGAGGTTGGTGTTAGCATATTGCTATTCTATTAATTCAATGCAATAAGAAAGTAAGCATGCCTATAATATACGATATTAAGTGTAACATAAAATTGGGTGAAATATTTTTACTTAATTCATTTAAATGATTTCAAAAAAAAAAAAAATATATATATATATATATATATATATATATATATATATATATATATATATATATATATATATATGTATATGTATGTATATTTCATGACTCCACATGGGCATGTCTATAAAGCCTGATAATGCTGTCTTGGTAGGCAAATCAGGGTTTAGAACTAATTCTTATGCATTTTCAGGATACATGTCTATACGTCTACATGAACACTTTTTCTGAGTCTTTATTGTTATCTAAATGTTAAATATATCATGCACACACTGTTGGTGGCCTTTCAAGAATTCAGCTCTTTGTAAATCCTAACATTAATACATATGCACTGCCTTGTTGCGTTTTTTTTGTTTTGTTTTGTTTTTCATTTCACTTATGATGCGTTAATATAAGGAGATTTAAAACTGAAGAAACATGGGTGCACTGAGATGGAATAAAGATTGTAATCCTTAGGAGGGATTTAGATATCCATTACTTTCTTAAAGTTCGCTTTAAGAGAGAATTAGATTGGGGGCATTTAAATGTTTCTGCTCTCGAATTGTTAGCCGAGAATTAACTTGTGTGGACATGTGTTTTGCTGCACTCTCCCTGCCTCAAACAAGAGTTTCTAATTTACTTTTGTAAGCATTTCCCCTCACTGAGCCAGACGTTGGGGAAAAAAAAGAAAAACAAAAAAACCTGTAACAAGAGACATTTATGAGCATGACAGGGGTTTTCTGGTGCATCAAGAAGATTATTTCTCATTTGCATAAGCGCATACCCAACTGAAGGTGTGCATGTAAAATACAAATGTATTACTTTACACGTCAGTGCTCAACCCACCTCCTAGAATCTAGAAGTTTTAATTAAATTAATTCCAGCCAATTTTATTAGGGATGCATATATTGGTACTATATTGATTATTGCGACCACTCTTTAGATTGATGGACATACATAATACTTGATTACATACAATGATGACTCTAAATGATATATTCTATAAAATCCCCTGCTCTGAGCTTGAAGTGGTCTTTGTGACCTTAGCCACTCTGGTTTTTGGTGCAGTTGATGTTTTGTCTGTTCAGTGCCTCTAGTCCACAACACCTCCACTAGTCATAACTTGTGAACTTTGTTTAATGTCACAGGGTCAGCAGTTCTAAATGTTTTTGACAGCATACAAGACACATTTGTTTTGAGTTTTTTTTTTTTTTTTTTTCATCTACGTTTCCATCGGTAACAAATAAACAAAACAGACAGGTTTTGTTTACGGTATCTGTCAGGTGAACTGCTGTCGACCTCTTTGCTCTCACAACCCAGGGGCACCTGCACTTGCCTCTCCCTTTTCGGCAAACAACATTCCCTTCATACGTCATGACACCTGAAACGTTGTTGAGTCCTTTACCATGAACTGTGATGGTTTGTCCCAGGACATGACTCATTCGCTGTCATTGTCATAGGAAGAAAAAACAAAACATGAAAAGACTTGCTGAGACACATTTGTAAATATCAGGTTCCTCAGACACAATGATCCATACAGGCCTGTTTATTTTTTTTAACCTTGTGTCTCTATTTTCTCTCAGACGTTGAAGATGTATTATAAGACTCTGGTTACATTTACGTCTACATCTTTCTTCATTCTTTGGTTCGTACTTAGAAAAGAAAAAAAGGAATGTGTTGGTGCTTTGCTTTCTGGGATGTAATTGGCCAGGGAGAGCTAGTGAAGAAAGGAGAAAACATGTCGGAGAAGTGATGAAAATCCATTGTGTGTTGTGTAACACTATTGGTTTGGCAGGGTGGATGTAGACTTGCTTTGATAAATGGCTTGTAGTGCTTTTTGTCTTGACAAAAAGATCCAGATTTCTCAAGACATCCACTTTTGTTCTTCTCCGGGTTGCCAGTTGTTAATTATTAATATGTACGGTTTCTCTACCACCTATAGAGACTCTCTGGCTCTAAGAGCACGGGCTTCTGCATGGATGGGCTCCTAAAACATCTCTGAGGAGAGCAGAAGCATGTGTACTGTTTCTTATTGTGCATTACTGAACCAATCCAAATGCTAATAGCTAAGCTACAAGTTAACATTAACACTTGAATTACAAACTGACTAGCTACTTACACAACAACAACACTCATTTGTCTTGTTTCATTATTTCATTTGTTTGCATTCATTAATTTAACTTGTTTTAATTTTATTATTGATTATAATCATGCATCTCCCTCAAATATCCCAACAGTTTTTTTTTTTTTTTATCCTTTTTTGTTGTTGTTGCCATTTATTTTTATTACGTAAGCTACTGGTGTTAACTATAACTCTTAAACTCACAAAGATAAAATATAGGTTCTCCCATATTGTAACGTACAACCAAGTGAATTTTTTATTTATTTTATTTTTTATTATGAGATCTAGGGCAGGGACTTGGTTCTACACATTGGTTGTTGAATGAATGGAGGCAATGCAATCTTAAGTGTGAGCTTGTAGACATTTGTTAGGAGGGGTTTAAGTGGACTTAATGATTGGCGAAGTCCAGCAAACGCCACCAGAGATAAGTTGTTTCACCGGAAGATTGAGTATGATATTTTGATAAAAAAATTACAAGGTCAAAAAAATATCTAAAAAAAAAATGTAGTCTACATGGTTTTATAAAGGGTTTAATAATAGCCTGCCTGAGATATAAAATATTCATTAAAGGTAGCGTGCACTGATTTACCATGCACAATTAGAACAATGTATTAAATGATGTATTAAAAACAGTAAATACTTATAATATTGATGTCACTTTAAATTTGAGTGTGTAATGAGACATTGTCACAATTTGAACCCATCATTTGTCTCATTCAGAGCAACATGTGAAGTCTCTCTCACATCTGGCTCCCTGGCCAGGAAACCAGCGAACACTTGTTTGTCCGTGGGTGGGATAAACACATTTTCTTTTCAAAAAAGGCTAGACTGGGAACCAACACACCATCCTCATTCGGAGTCTAAATTTAACTGAGAGATTGAGTTAATTGATCCATTCCAGTGTTCCACGAGAGCCGGCCAAGTGGCCATTGGAGAAGCCTGTCAACCTTTCCATGAAGAAAATCTCCAATAAATCGGCATGAGAGTCCACTACAATTACAGCTTTCACTCTTCTGTGCTGTCTGATTAGGACCTTGTTGCATTATTTGTGGGTGTAGAATGGACGAGGGAATGAGACGTACATAGTAAGAGATCGGAGCTGTGGGTGGTATGACTTTTAGTACTCAAGGAAAAGAGCTGGTACCCAAAACATAGTAGATTCAAACACAACACTGAATACAGAAACTACAGCCATCCTGGGTATCTAAAGCGTCTTTGTGAGGGCCAGTGTCCTAGTTCAGCTCCAACTTGTCTGGAAGATTGTAGTATGCCTAAAGACCTTGATTAGTTTGTTCAGATATTTTTAATTGGGGTTGTGAAATAGCACCAACTCTGAGGGAATCACTCTGGCCTCAGTGGCCCCAGTGCCAGATGAAGGAGAGAGAGGACAGCCCTTTATTCCCCCTGATTAGTATCAGCACCATCTTTCCCTTTCATCTCTTGTTCTCCAACAGCCTCTATCTGACAAACGCTCACTTTCATTACTATTTTAATATCCTGTCTGAAAATTGCAGCATTTGGCTTTAGCTAAAGATTCCTATCAGTTCTGACCTGTTTTTTTCCCGCTCTCTGAAGCCTTTTAATAAGCTAGGCTAATTTATTCATCTTGCATTCAAGGAGAATGATTCTGAGGAGATAATTTTGTGAAAGCAAAGGCCGGTATGTTTTACAAAGTCTAAAGTGTCATGTGGAAAACAACAACCCGTTAAGAAAGCAGATAGCAGAAAAAAAAGTCTCTAATTTTAAAGAGATTGTTTGTGTTCTTGTGTTGGTGCTGCGGTGGGTTCTGTTGAAGATTTAGTGTAGATCTGCCTAAAAAAACTGTGGTGGCTTTGGATGCCGTTGTGTATGTGCTAAGTCCATGTTCATGTTCACGCTGCAGCAATGTGCGCGATTAATAGGAGAGTTATAAGCAGTGGTTTAGAAGGAGTCCATTTGAGATGAAGTGAACGCAGTGAAATAGCGATGACTAAATGATTGAAGACAACTCTTAAGTGCAGGCCTGAAGGGTTAGAAGCGCTCTCCGGCCCATTATATCTGATCAATGTTTCAGCCTCTATGCTTTCAACTCAACTTATCAGCATGTCTTCAACTCCTCGCAATGAAAGGTAATGACGGGCGGTTGGGCCTCCAGGCAGCCCAGCCCTGGATAAAATCATAGTTACTGGACTTTTAGGAGAGCATGCTCTGGGCAAAGCTTATGGTTTCTCTTGTGCTGTCAGGGGCTTATAAAACTGTCCTTGAGGCTCCCACCTCTGAGTAGCTGACAGGTTAGCAAAGCACCACACATGCCAGGCATTATCGTATAGGATCGGCAGCATGAGGTCTGTGTGTGGGAAGCAGTGAGTTAGAGAAACAGACTGAAATATTGGCACCTATCTAGTCCGCTAATAGTACTGTCATGCAATATACACACAGCTCTACACCAACTCCATCATGAGAATCAATTATAGGATATGGATGAATGTTTGCAGAATGATCTAATATAGAAAATTACAGTGTGGGGTCCACAGACTGATATTGTGATGTGCTTCACTGCACTTTGCAGATCCTTGGTTAGAAAAGAGCAATTTCCTCTTTCTTCCCGAATAGGAATATCAACTGCGGTTGACTTGGCTCCATGCTGGATTCTCGGTCCAGGGAAGATTTGATGCATATGTGAGCGTTTTTTGTTGGGTTAGAAAAAAGCAGTGGTTCTGGGTGCTCAGTGTCAGTAAAGTTTGATGTCACCAAGCTGGCAATACGATGGGGGTAATGGGATTTCATGCTCTACACCACCATGAAATTTGTACCAAGAAATAGGCTTTAGGTCCCCATGATTTTCACTTACAGTTACGAAAAAAAGTTTTAAAATATAAATGATGTATTTAAATTAAAAACATTTTAGGAGTGTTGGTTGTCTTGTCTGAATACAACAACACCACAATGCCAGTGATACCAGTGTTCACCAGCAGGGGCAAAAAATAAACATATAAAATAAACAAATCTGTAAATGTAATTGTTGTTTTGTGCAAATGTGTAAGTGTGGTAAAATTAGCCATGTACAATATAAAAAATCTGGTAAAGATTTGATAAGATAAGAACATTTTTGTGTTACGGCCAAGAACTTAAAACGTAAATATCAAATGTCAATCCTAATTTGACTAAATAAATTAAAAACAATTAGAAATTAAAACTACTCATTTTAAATGTTTATTTAGGCATCACAACATTATAATGTAATATGATAATGTTAATGCAAAAATAGATGAAGAATAGATTAAATGAGCTGCACAATTGAATATACAATATCAGTCCATACTGAGAAATTAGTACCAGCCAATAACTGATATGGTACCGATATTTTGTGCATCCTTTTATAAAACTGTTACAAATCAATTCTGTTCAAAATCATAAATTATACGCATGTAACAAGGCAGTGCATCTGTGATAAATGTTTTGCATTGTACAATATTTATGAATGTCTTTTGGAGTTCACTTATAAGGTTTATTACGAATGCAGCCCAGGTAAGTATTTTGCATTGGAGTGTTTACAGCCACGCTGAGACTAAAACGTTCCTGCACCAGGTGTAAGTGGTGCAATAGTTGTCATTTATTTCTCCCACAGAGCGACGGAATGAAGCACCTTGCCTTTGTTAGCAGTATACCGCTGCTCCTTTAACCTGACATTGTGCAGCACTGTGTTGAATGTGAAAAATTGTCATCTCTCCTCCTCCACCCTTCTACTCTGTCTCTATAGCATGTCACTGTTAACGCTAGGTGTTCATCTGTAGATGAGAGAAAAAAAAGGTAGCAATGCTTTTTTTTCTCCCCAGTAGTGCCATCTCTGATTCATTTTCTACCTCTTATCTGTCATGTGTTTTCCATCAGTGGAAAATGGAAGAGTCCACGGAATATGTGAGTAACCCAAGTGTGAGCGGGTGGTTTGCAGCATTGGGCCTGTGGGATGCTCTGAGTTTGTTTGTTCATCTGTCGCTTTTTCTCCTCTCGCTTGGCTTTTCTTCATTTGAAACTAACATTTCTCCTTTGTTTTTTCCTATAAGGAGGGATTAACAGTTTGATTGAACCCCTTCTGTGTGCTTAATATGAATTGGACCAAGCAGCTTGTTGAAAAAGGGGAAATTGGGTAAAAATACACATTTAGCATGAAAACTGATTGAGTATTGTGGCAAACACATTCCCAACTCCGTACTTGTTTACTGTCTCACACACACAAAGAAAGACCAGAATAAATTGCAGCATTTTCAGCATTATACTGAAGGTCACCCACTAATGCACTGTATTTACTAATGGTAATGATGCCGCATGCTCTAAAGGTCTGGCCCCTGAAAGCACATTTCACTGACAGTGTAATGACTGCACTAATGACTTCTGGCATAGCTAGTACCCATTATTCACTCACACGCACACACAATCACATGCACAGTTACCGAAAATATGGAACAGACCATCACTACTAGAGCACTACTGTTGGAAATTTTCATAAAAGTCAGCAAGTTTAACATCATCTGAATGATAAAACCTCACTCATACTAAGATGAGAAATACTATACATGCACAGATGAGAATACTTGACTAGAGAGATAGAAGAGCTGGAAACATGGCATAGACTGAAAATAAAATAAAAATCCCAGTGTTCCCAGTGTGAAGTATTCTGATAATCATTATTTTTTTACTTTTATTTAGCAAATTTCTACTTCTATAATAGTTCTATAATTATCTAGAAATTACATTATACACTTTGTAAGGACTTACATTTACCTGGTCATTATTGGAAAATACACAATTTTTCAAATGCATTATTTTATTCAGTTAACTACATTATTCCATTTATTACACTAGTCCTTTAAAAAAAAATTTGAGTTATGCAAGTACAAATCTTTTGTCAGAAACAAAGGCCAATTATACAGTTTATCAGTTATTATAATATAATATTTTACTGCAAGATGTCTGGCCAATCAGAAATTATGCAATAAACCACATTAGCTCATTAATAAAAAACATTAGCTACACAAAAAAATAATATTCACTGCATTTCAGTAGTCACCACAATTAGAATTAAATACATTTCAGTTTTTTTTCCCCTCTTAATTTTCTTCTTTTTTTTTTTATTTGATTTATTTTTATTTATTTATTTATTTAGCACATGGGAGCATGGAAGGGGTTATTAACGGAGAAGTTACAATCTGCTTGGCTCCTGAGTGATGACTGAAGGGGTTGGGAAAGAAAACCGCTGAATGATGTTACCTGCTTTCAGCAGAGGGATGGGCTCAGGGTTAAATGTGCTGTGAGTGTTGAAAACCAGTGAAGCCTGGCTGGAAAGAGAAAGCTGCAGACAACAGCCGGCTTTCAACACTACAGCCCTTTGTGTGTGTAGGTGTGAGTTGTCCGTGAGCATGCCTTTGTGTGTGTGTGTGTGTGTGTGTTTGTGTGTGTGTGTCTTGTCGTTCCAGAGTTTCCTTAAAAGATTCTTATAGTTGCGTGACAGCCCACTACAGTGCGGGCCCTGGCTTGTGTTGCGCTAGTAAATCCTCTTACTGCCTGGATTTGGAGCATTAAAAAAGAGCCAAAGAATTGGGCTCACTTCAGTTACCAGTGTCGTTTTCCTCCCAGTGAAGCCTGACCCCATTTCTCAGTCCGCCCATCTCTTTGCCAGCAGACTGTCTGCGGTCTCTCTGGAGCCCTGCTGTTAGCGACCGCACCTGCTCTGCTGCCACTGCATGCTGCCACCTGCCTGGAAAACATTCAGCGTGAGCCAATTGCTTGCCCGCCAAATCACTCTCTTTCCCCTCTCCTATGATCCAGGGTTGTCTGGCAGCCTGTCAGCGAACTGGATTTCTGAAGTCTCGGATTCATACGTTAAAATGAGGATTCACACCTGCCCTGGTGACCCTGAGCTGACACTGGGGTCTCTAGTTTGTCGTGAATGAATTTGTGTACAAATTGAGGTCGTCCGCTAAATTGACTGTCTCTATGTTGGATTGCAGTTAGGGTTAAACTGCCCTTGCGAAAACTGACCATGGTAAAGGATCATTTGACACTGAAGACTTTGCCATCACAGGAATAAATGACATTTTAAAATATAAATAAGTTATTTTAAATTGTAATAGAACTCCACAATATTACTGTTTTTACTGTAAATGAAGCCTTGATGAGCATATAGGCCTAATAATATGGATAAGGATAATATGAAGAAGATAAAAAAAAAGATAATAGAAACTGTCTGAATAAGAAAAATGAGAGTACATAGAAATGACAAGAAATAGAATGCAAGATAATAATAATAAGGTAGTATAAATAAAAAATGCATAAAATGCAAAGCCTATTGTACAGGAGTTAATTAAATTGCCTAATGCTGAGCCCTTGAGATACTCTCTGCAAATTGAATAATCTGCTTGTAAATTGTTAGGTTATCGCTTTTTACATCTTGGGATCTTAGTGGCAAAGCACTTATTCACTTTTTTCCAGATGTGTTTTAGGTACAACCATCAAAGCAGACTGTTTAATTTCTTTTTACAGTATTTGAAGAAGGTGCCAGATTTGTTTATTGAAGTTGTAATTTTGGTACTTTGGTGGATATTAGGAAAATAATACATATATTTCATACTTAACCGTATATACTTAACTGTATATCAAACGCATGTATTGATTAATTGATATATATATATATATATATATATATATATATATATATATATTTCGGGTACATTATTATTTCAGATTAGATTAGCTTGAACCGAAATGGATCTCAGCACTCCTTTCACACTGTTGCAAAAGTTTTTTTTTTTTGACTTGCCCAGTACTCTTCAGGATCTGTTCTGTGCATTGCAGTGGTTTTTGCCCACATCTACATTCACACTTCTCTGTTCAGTGGATAATTGGTCTGCACTTTGCAATCATTTATAATAGCACGGTTTTGTCACACTTTTGTACTGAATATATCTCACATAGGTCTGCTAATAATATGACCATGTGAGACACAGATAAAACAATGGGACAGTAGTTACCTCAATATATTAAAATAAATTTAACTGATAACTTCTAGCTATCTCTAGGCTTTGTAAAATGAACAGAAGTTAGCCAATATGCAGGTGCATCTAAAAAAAAAAAAAAAAAAAAAAAAAAAGAATATCATGGAAAACTTCTTTATTTTTTGGAATTTAATTTAAAAAAGCAAACTTTCTTGTGTTCTAGATTCATTGCACACAAACTGAAATGTTTCGAGCGTTTTTGTTTTTTTTAATTCTGATGGTTTTGACTGCTTGTGAAAATAAAAAAAATCAGTAACTCAAAAAATATATATATATATTTTCTTAAATATCAATAAAAAAAAGTCATACAAAATACTGTATAAATATTCAAGATCTCCAAAGCAGGTTTAATTATGCATTCAATACTTGGTTGGGGCTCCTTCTGTATGAATTACTGCTTCAAGGCGGCATGGCATAGAGGCAATCAGCCTGTGGGACTGCTGAGGCGTTATTGAAGCCCAAGTTATTTTGATAATGGCCTTCAGGTTCTCTGTATTGTTTGTCAGATGTTACTTATCTTCTTCTTCAAAATACCCCATAAATTCTCTGTGAGGTTCAGGTCAGGTGAGTTGGCAGGCCAATCAAGCACATTAATATCATAGTCATCAAACCACTTGTGGTTTTGGCACTGTGGGCAGGTGCTAAAGTCCTGCTGGAAAATGAAATCAGCATCTCCATGAAGCTTGTCAGCAGATGGAAGCATAAAGTACTACAAAATCTCCTAGTAGATGGCTGCATTGACTTTGGACTTGACAAAACACAATGGAGCAGCACCAGCATACATCACGGCACCCAAATCATCTCTGACTTCAGAAACTGGACTTCAAGCAGCTTGGATTCTGTGCCTCTCCAGACCTTGATTTCCAAATTAAATGCTAAATTTACTTTCATCTGAAAAGAAGACTGTGGACCACTGAGCAACAGTCCAGTTCTTTTTCTCCTTACCCCAGATGAAAGGCTTCTGACATTTTTTTTCTGCTTCAGGAGTGGCTTGGTTCTAGGAATAAGACTTGAAGACGTCTGAGTGTGGTGACTCTTGATGCACTGACTCCGGCTTCAGTCCACTCCTTGTGAAGCTCTCCCAACTTCTTGAATTGCTTTTCCTGACAATCTTCCCAAGGCTGTGGTCATCCCTGTTGCTTGTTCACCTTTTCCTACCAACTTTGTGAGACACTTCTTAATAATAAAAGTGATTAAACAGGAATATAACTCGATTTCATCACATTGTCATCCAGATAAACAACCTACTATGACACCCGTATCTATAAAAAAAACCCAGCATCTGTTTTGTTGAGAACCCTCTTTAAACCCTTAAAGATACAGAAATAAACAGGCTTTTTTTAAGCCATTTTTAGATCCTCTTTTTTAATTAAATGTGACAACCTAAATTAATTTCTTTCACCTCAGGCTCTATTCATAGGTACCAGGAACACATAATGGGACTGTGCTGTTCTTTTCACTGATGACACTGATTATGGCTTGAAAGCAGAGAGACACACTGGTGTCAGTGTGTGTCGTCAGTGTGACATCTGTGCACCTCTGTGTTATTTATTCTAGCAATCAGCCATTTTGAAGGTTGGTGTCAGCTGTTAGCTCACTAATGAAGTGTGACCACTTCATTGAAGTGTGTTAACCCCACAGATGCCACCCAAATAATCTCACCTTGTTCCATTAGCAAAAGAAATTCCAGAGGATCAAATTTAGCTTGAACATAAATAGTGAAATATGAAGTCGTTTGACTTTTCTTCTCAGATCTGTGTTAAACTTGTCTTGTCTTGTCTTGAATTTATATCTTGCAATCTTCACAATGTAAAAAAAAAAAAAAAAAAAAAAAAACGTTGTGGTTGCCAGATTTGTACTGTAAAAGCTTACATACATTTTGTGAAGCCCATCACAAGCAGCTTTAAATAACTTATATAGAAGGTCCACAGTGTCATTCACACAAACACTAAACACCATCATGGTAACACACATAAAAACTGAAATAATGCAATAAACATTCATTTAACCATATTAGGTGTAACAAACAACCCTAATATACAAAACTCTTAATTTGAGATGTAATGCAAGAAATTCTGAGAACGTCAATTTACTTTTATCCACTGTAAATTATATGATATTTTTCCACTTACAAAAATGGTATACTACCGTAAGATTACACGTAATGTCCAATACTGTTTTTCACTGTATATAGTAGTAGAATTTACTGTTAACCATTAAACAGGTTTTTAATGTAGCATTTTTACAGTCTTTTACCATTAATTTCATGGTCATTTTTTACAGTGCAATACTGCCAAGTTAACGGAAAAATATTTTTTGTCAGTAGAGCTTTGAGAGCGCAATGATTAATTTATAATAAATTGCTGCTAAAAGTGAACGTGCCCTAGTGTACTCACAGAATCATTTTAAACCCTTCCTACTTAGTTAACTTCTGTTCTCTTGGAGTGAAAGCTGTTCCCTTTGCTCGAAGAACTGATAAAAGAGCACTTTTTAAGATGGAGAAAATGAGAGACGAAAATACAAATTCTTTGCCTATAAAAAGTGATTTTGTGTGATTAAAGTAATTAAAAAATGCTCAAATTTAATAGATCATTTAAAATTTTCCAGTCATTTGCATTTTATCCAGTGTTCCTTCTTTTTAGGGTTTCATCGGGACTGCAAACCAAACCAAGCAATTAAAAAAAAAAAAATGAAAATAGTGAAACAGTGGGCACATATTGGTATAAGTATTAATATAATTAAAACCTTCAGTTAAGACATGCTAAAAAGGCTAATGAGAAGCTTTTAAAATGCCATTTTCAAGAATTTAATTTACCAGAGGATGTGTGGGCATGTGTAATGTACTGTAGGAGTCTGGTATTTTTATAAGTGTGTGGCGGGTGAACATGTGCTATACAGGTCCTGGTCATATAATTAGAATATCAAAAAGTTTATTTCTCTAATTCCATTCAAAAAGTGAAACTTGTTCATTCATTACACACAGACTGATAGATTTCAAATGTTTATTTATTTTCATTTTGATGATTATAACTGACAACTAAGGAAAATCCCAAATTCAGTATCTCAGAAAATAAGAATATTGTGAAAAGGTTCAATATAGAAGACACCTGGTGCCACACTCTAATCAGTTAATTAACTCAAAACACCTGCAAAGACCCTTAAAAGGTCTCTCAGTCTAGTTCTGTAGGCTACACAATCATGGGAGGGACTGCTGACTTGACAGTTGTCCAAAAGACGACCATTGACACCTTGCACAAGGAGGGCAAGACACAAAAGGTCATTGCAAAAGTGCTGTACATACTCATACATTTCATGTTCATAATTGTCAGTTGGCCAAGATGTCTAAAAATCCTTTTTTTGTATCGGTTTTAAGTAATATTCAAATTTTCTGAGATACTGAATTTGGTATTTTCCTTAGTTGTCAGTTATAATCATCAAAATTAAAAGAAATAAACATTTGAAATGTATCAGTCTGTGTGTAATGAATGAATATAATATGCAATATTCACTTTTTGAATGGAAATAGTGAAATAAAATAACCTTTTGAAGATATTCTAATTATATGACCAACACCTGTATTATGACCTTGGTTTATTTCCATGCGTGTGTTTAAATTTGGTTGAATCCATATGCTTTCATTTTTGTGAGTTTGATTTCTTTACATTTGTGTGAGGATTTTCAACGTATCATGTGCAGGTAACACGCAAGTACACTAAGAAGAGATTACCTGAGTAACTGTAGGCTTTACAGACATTATTCCTCATAAGACATTTCTTCAGTCAAATTTGTTTTATATTCATAGAGCTTATTCATGCTGAAAGGTATTGAGTAGCATTGGATTAATGAAGAACCATTTTAGTAGGTTCATTTTCATAATTGAATCAATTTAGCTCTGATGCATTTCTTTGTTTGGTACTTTTTTGTGCCGATTTGAAAGTGAATTTGGACAAACTGTTTGATTGCTGAAAGCCACATTTATTCTCACTGTGTGGATGCTGAATGATTAGAGCAAATGTATTATTACTATGGACTTTATTTGGGAAAAGTCATGAAAGTATTGTATTGTAACCCTAATGAAGACTCTCTCTGTGTGTGTGTGTGTTCATATAGGTGCTTGCGTGTGCTATGTTTGGCTTTTTTCCTTTGGTTTGTGAGTTTGTTCAAATGCTCACACAAGTTATCTTTTGATGTCAACCAGATATGTCATTGTTCTTCTATACACCAGTTATTATTTACAGTAGTTTGCAAACTAATTTAACCAACAAAAATCTTTCAAGGTTTAGATGAACTATTAAAAAAAAAAAAATCTATTTGCAAATTTTGCTAATTGCAAATTAATTACTGACAGTTTTTCAGCTGGCTTGTTAAAAAATAGTTTGCTGTCACTAGTGTAAAGCATGAACATTGACACCCATGGGTGGGCAGCTTTGGTTCTTCTCTTTGTGGCTTGGAAGAGCTTCTATAGAGCATTTCGAAGCCTTTCAGAGTTCTCGTTTGAATGTAAAAGATTAAATGAAAAATATGTCATATATATGGTTTTAAAAGGGGGGTTGGAAATGGTTAAGCCTTCGGGGGTGTGTGGTTTATTGGAGGGTTTAAGATCAGTGTCTGCCAGTGGGGATGGCATGAGGGCGTCTCTAGATAAAGCTGTCTTAGCATCTTAGGGATCATGCTCTTTCTGTTTCACAGGAGGCTGTGATCACTGGACTTCACTCTGAAACATCTTACTCCGTTACCGTGGCAGCATACACAACCAGGGGTGATGGGGCACGCAGCAAAGCCAAAGTCATCACCACCACCGGAGCAGGTAGAAACTCACTCTCTCCCTTCATTTGACTTAAGAATTAATTCTGTTTATTTCTTTATTGCCAGAATAAGAGGATATTTTAGACAGTTGATATCAAATAAAAGAGGAAACACTTTTAAGGCAGGTTATTTGATACCTAATGGTGGCATGTGGTGTTACGCTCTTTTTAACAATGCTTTTTCATATTCTCACTCTGCCCCCGCAGTGCCTGGGAAACCCACCATGATCATCAGCACCACTATTGAGAACACGGCCCTCATCCAGTGGCAGCCTCCTAAGGACATGGTGGGTGACTTGACTGGCTACCGACTACGGTACAAGCGCGTGGAGGATGAAAACTATGAAGTCCGTGAATTTGCACGCAACGACGACCACCACACCGCCACAAAACTGCACAAGGGTGCCACCTACACCTTCCACCTGAGCGCCAGAAACCGGGCGGGAGCTGGAGAGGAGTATGTAAAAGAGATCAGCACACCAGAGGACATGCCAAGTGGGTTTCCCCTCAACCTACGTGTCGTGGGCTTGACCACCTCCACCACCCGCCTTGCCTGGGACCCCCCGGCCCTCTCTGAGCGCAACGGCAGGATCATACAATATCTAGTGATGTACCGTGACATCAACAACATACAGAACGGCACCAATCGCACATCTGACACTCAGATGACCATCCAGGGGCTTCGGCCAGACACCACCTATGATATCCGTGTGCAAGCCTTCACCAGCAAGGGAGGGGGTTCCATAAGTCCTAGTATCCAGAGCAGGACCATGTCTACATCACCTGGTTTGTGTTTAGACTGCATGGCTTACGTTAAATCGCTTAAACAGCAGAAATCCTTTTATCCCTCTGAGGTGTAATTTATTACTGTGTCAATCCCCAAAGATAGTTGCAATGCACTGTAACATAATTATAATGCACCTTATACACTTTATTTAATGATGTTGTGTATAGGGTGCATGAAGGCCCTCATACTACACACCTATTCATGTTGCTTGAAAGATTGGGTCCAGAAAATGACACCAGAACATGTTAAGTTCTGTCTTAACACATTTGAAAGCCACTGTCCACTGTTTGTTTGTCACAAACAAAATCACCAGATAACCAACAAGTGGTTGACATAACATAGCCATTTTGTCATGCTTACATTGTGATAAATGTGCATTATGAAAAAAAATCCAATTATCTTCACATTGGGTGGTCTGTTTTTTAAGGCAAATGGAAAAATCCTGCCTTTGTTTTCTTTTTCTTTTTTTTTTACTTTGTGAACATTAAACTTCTGAAAATAACTGAACTGAAAGAACAGAACACTAAAAAATAAAGTTTTTTGATAATAAAAAAAAGCTTAAATAAAATATAAATATTAGATTTTAAAAATATATATATTAAATACATTTAGAAAAATAAATGTTGACTTGGCAACAACCTAAAATAAGCTGAAGTACTGTAATTACTAAAACAAAAACGTAAAAAGTAAAAAAAAAAAAAAAACTACAATGAAAAAGAAAACTAAAATATACAAATAAAATAGATAATTCAGGATAACTAAAAAAACTTAAAAGTACTACAATAATATATAAATAATACTAAAATAAATCTAATACGTTTAAAAACTAAGTTTTAAGCTTCCTGTTGGAGGAGGAGGTGGTTTATCACGATTTTATTATAGCACTATTTCTTCATATTTTTCTCAACAAATAAGCTGATTTTCCATGGTAAAGACCAGCTTTTATAGGAAGTATTCAGACAGGGGCTTAATTTCTTTATTAAAAATGATATAAGAACCAGATATTATAAGCACTTTATTGCAGTCAATAATTTCACAGAGATCAGTGAACAGTTCCTATATGAACTATTTCAGAAGCTCTGTTTTGTTTTAAATGTTACCTTCAAGATAATTCAAACTGTATTCTCTCTCTCTCTCTCTCTCTCTCTCTCTCTCTCTCTATCTATCTATCTATCTATCTATCTATCTATCTATCTATCTATCTATCCCTATCCCTATCCCCGGTCCAATAGTATTTGCCACACGTTTTGGTGTCAAAGCTGTTATGAAAACCTCTGTCCTTCTCACCTGGGAGGTGCCAGAAAATTATAAACCAGAAGTGCCTTTTAAGGTAAGACCCCATTAGCAAACATAGACAAAACATTTCTTGCATTAAAATATATTCTTTACAAGCATTTATGTTTATTTTTATACCCTTTTTATAGGCTTGCACTTAGGAGTTACTAACTGTATAATTGTCTAATCCCCATACATAATGATTACACTGTAACAGATGTGAATGTTAATCTTATCTATAAGGTTTTAAGTGCTGATTCTGTAAATGTGGTTTAGTAATTGCAAGTCACAGTATTGGTCAGTATGCAGAAACATTGTGGAAAGTCTGTCAGAACGGTCTCTGGTCTACAGTGAACTTGACAGACAGTCTGTGTGGCATCTCTATATGCCAGCAACTGGTGTAAAACCATAACGGTAATGTCCTGATGGGCCAAGCCCAGAAAACAGCACATGGTTTCCATCGCAAAAGCAGCTGTGTGGAGATAAAGTCTGTTTATGCAATCAAGTTCTTTGATAAACTAGGGCTGCCCTCGGCTTAGGATTTTTCTGGTTGACTAGTAGTCGTTCTTTTGAAGCATTAGTCAACTAATCGCACACGGTTAGTCAACTAGTCACAATCATTAGTCAATTAATTGCACAACTAATCGCACATTGATTAATAAACCATTTAAATCATTATAATGAGCCTTTAATTGCAAACATAGCCTAACAAGTGCTCAAGTACATGCATAAAGCTTGCCACTGCACACCGGCAAAAGTAATGATTATGAATGTTTCAGGAAAAAACAGTAAGAAGACTGCATTAAGGGAGAGGGCACTCTATGCTGCTTAGTGTAGGCTACAGGAGCACTTTTGAGCAGCATTGAGCACAGTAATGGTTTCTCTTGGTTCATTTCTCTTGGTTCATGTCAAATTAATTTTGATAAATAAGTCGCACCTGACTATAAGTCGCAGGACCAGACAAACAATGAAAATACAGTGCATAATATGAGATTTTGTTTTCCATTTGAATTGGTTCAAAGTATACATTTCACTCTTTAGATTTGTTTTTAATGTCTGTAAAGCAAAGATATACACAGAGTTTCGTGTTCAAGTTCACAGGCCTAGACGGCAGAAAGCAGAGTTAAATTGAACCTCTCCCTCCTGTAGATCCTCTATAACCAGCAGAGTGTGGAAGTCCAGGGCAACCTTAAGAGGAAGCTGATCACGCGACTGCAGCCGGACACTAATTACTCCTTTGTGCTGATGAGCTGGGGAAACAGCGCTGGTGGCCTTCAGCAGCAGGTCTCTATTCGTACCGCACCTGACCTGTTCAAAACTAAACCTGTCCTATACACAGCAGACCAGACCAGCAATGGCAAACTCACCATCAACCTGCCCAAAGTGCCCACCACATCTCCTGTCAGGTTAGTACTCTAGTAATCAGACAAATAAAGAGTTAGGCTTTTAGTTAGTGAAAAAATAAGAAGAAAAAAGATTGATTGATTGATTGATTGAGTCATTGATTTATTCATTGATTGATTCATTGAATGATTCATTGATTGATTCTTTGATTGATTGAATGTAAAGAAAATGGGATATCTGTATAAAACAGCATAAGTTAATTAGCTGATTTGATAAAGTTATCACTTTACTGTTGGGCACAACTCCTTCCCCTCTATTTAAACCTCCTTAATCCATTTGGATACAGTGACACTGCCCAAAGTAATGCCTGCAGCCCAATGACGGCATGCTTTCCATTCTGCAGTCTAGCTCACACACTATTATCATGCAATTACCCCCCCCCCCACCAATTAAATCTCAGACAGAATCTCCCCACCTCAGCAAGCAGCCATCCTGCCAACGCTGCAGATTCCAGCTGCTTTTAAATCCAAAGTAACGTCATCCTACTGTATTCAGCTTTACATTTGACCTTCTCCTGACAAGTGCCAGATTTTTCCAACTACCAGAAGGACCTTGTCAGGCTCAAGGGACATCGGCATGTTTTCACTTCATTCTCCAACAAGTTGTGTGCTGATGAATGAGTCGTGATGGAAGACGTAGAAATCAATAGCGGATAATGTGCTGGCAGACGGGCTGTTTTCTATCTTAGCTGAAGGGGAGATATATGTGGAAGTCTTGGTTTGAGCCCAGTTAGAGTGCAGGCTGTCAAGATGGAGGAGATGAACAAATCCTGCTCATAGAAAGCAGACACGTGGCTTTGTTTCTGATGTTCTTGCCACAGAGAGCCCATCATTACAGCTGAGTGCTCTTTACAGGAGCTCATGATGATGGGTGGAGGCCCTTCAGTTATCGTACCACTTAAATGTGTCTTCGTAATTTATGCATGAAAAAGGACACTTATGTTTATTTGTAATTTTCAACACTTAATTTTTCATGAATGAGGAGGTAATGGAAGAAAAGTGGAGATTGTTTTTGTCCTTTGAGAGGAACATGTTGTTTGTGAGTCACGATTTTCCACAGCCAATTACATTCCCTATAAAGAAATGAACTAATTTGCGACTGCACCTCAAGCTGGGAGATTTATTCTCTGATGTCTTGGCCTTTGACAAAATCAGAGCTGGTGCACTGTGGTCAAAAAAAAAAAAAAGAAGAAGCTTGTTGCCAATCCCAGGAGGAGAACAGAGCTGTGCTCTAGAGTGCCTTTTTGATTGGTAAAAAGATTACCAGGGTGTTGAGGATGAGAAAGTCTTGGAGAAGATTGGCATTTGCAGTAGCGCTGATTGATGTGGGATTTCGTGTCAGATGCAGCGCTTCGTTTTCCAGTAATGGCGGAGCTCTGAAGCACCGAGAGAGTTTTTCTTAGAGCTGATTTTGAAAATTCCCCTCATATCAGACACCAGCCAAATTAAAGCCTCGGCCACAGTCTTTTTATAAGCAGCTGAAAACCCCTCTCCCGAAGTTATGTCCATCTGACAGTGTTCCATTCACTTGCTCTCTGAAAGATAGAGCAGATTATCTAAAACCAGTAGCGTTGAGATAATTAACTGGAGAAATTCATCAGTTTTTCTACACATTCACACACCTGGAATGGGCCGCTTTCAATTCCCACCAGCTAAACTCTACAACCTTTTCTGGCATACAGTAAATAGTGACACTTGTTCGAGCTGCTGTAGTGCATTCGAGAGTACTAAAGGTACATTTGCTAATATTGTTGTTTTCTGTATAGGTGGTACTACATTGTGGTCATGCCGGGGTCAGTTTCATCATCTCGCAAATTGGTCAATCCTGACGAGATGGAGCTGGATGAGGTGAGCCATTCCTGATTTTTATTTTTTTTTTACTATTAAAATAATTACCAGGGTAATGGAAAACCTGTAAATATCAGGAAATTTAAAAAATGTGATTTCTTGGCTTGTAAACCTTTTGAAAATAGTAATGCATTACTGTGATGGGAGAGCTGAATTGTCAGCAAACATTGCTCCAGTATTCAGTGTCACATGGTCATTCAGATATCATTCAAAAATGCTGATTTATTACTAAAGATATTCCAGTTTCCAGTTAAATATAAAAGAAAATATAATCAGGTGTTTTTTTTTTTTTTTTTTTTTTTTGCTGGCTTATACCCCTGTAAATACAGGTGCATCTAAATAAATTAGAATGTCGTGGAAAAGTTAACTTACTCCAGTAATTCAACTCAAATTGTGAAACGTATGTATTAAATAAATTCAATGCACACAGACTAAAGTAGTTTAAGTCTTTAGTTCCTTTAATTGTGATGACTTTGGCTCACTTTTAACAAAAACTCACCAGTTCAATCTCAACAAATTAGAATACTTCATAAGACCAATAAAAAAAAAATAAAAAAAAATAAATAAGTGAATTGTTGGCCTTCTGGAAAGTATGTTCATTTACTGTACATGCATTCAGTACTTGGAAGGGGCTCCTTTTCCTCTAATTACTGCCTCAATTCGGTGTGGCATGGAGTTGATCAGTTTGTGGCACTGCTGAAGTGGTACGGAAGCCCAGTTACTTTAACAGTGGCCTTCAGCTCATCTGCATTTTCTGGACTCTTGTTTGACATTTTCCTCTTGACAATACCCCATAGATTCTCAGTGGGGTTCAGGTCTGGTGAGTTTGCTGGCCAGTCTAGCACAACAACACCATGGTCATTTAACCAACTTTTGGTGCTTTTGGCAGTGTGGGCAGGTGCCAAATCCTGCTGGAAAATGAAATCGGCATCTTCAAAAAGCTGGTCAGCAGAAGAAAGTATGAAGTGCTCCAAAATTTCTTGGTAAACGGGTGCAGTGACTTTGGTTTTCAAAAAACACAATGGACCAACACCAGCAGATGACCTTCCACCCCAAATTATCACAGACTGTGGAAACTTAAAGGGGGGGTGAAATGCTCGTTTTCACTCAATATCCTGTTAATCTTGAGTACCTATAGAGTAGTACTGCATCATTCATAACTCCAAAAAGTCTTTAGTTTTAATATATTTATAAGAGAAAGATAGTCTGTACCGATTTTTCCCGGAAAAACACGACCGGCTGGAAGCGTGATGTGTGGGCGGAGCTAAAGAATCACGAGGGCCAGTAGGCTTTTGCGTTGAGAGCGTTTGGAAACTGTGACCCCGTGAGGACAAAACCAACCAAAACAAACCATGGCTAACAGTCAGATTCAGCATATATTTATGATCCAGAATCAGATCCAGAGGCTGAAATTTAACAAGAGCAGCACCAGCAACAACATCTCTATGTGGTATGTAACGTTACTGAAACTGTATATATTTGCTTAGCGGTTTTGGAAAATGACTAAGTTCCACTTTGTCGTCTTTTTTTGTGGAAAGTGCAGTTTGATGACAACATCGCATGTTGTTTACTTGATGTTCTTACGCGCCGATAGCTAAGTTAACAACACGGAGATATTTGAAGCAGTTTTACTCGTGCAGTTTGATGACATTTTCGCGTGTTGTTTACTTGATGTGCTTACACGCCGATAGCTAAGTTAATAACACAGAGATATTTGAAGCAGTTTTACTCACCGCATGTGGTTCCGACACACGATCGTGACCCTTTTTCGTTGGGACTGCATTATCCTTAAGAAATAAACGATGTGCAAATCCGGCTTCAAACTGGGCCTTGTTTGTGAAGCAAGCATCTTCGAAATGCAGGGAACAAACACAAACACTTGCACAACTCCGTTGATGCTCTGTAAAAATAAACTCCATCCACTGGTCCCTAAATGCTGTTTCTCTTTTGGTAATCTGTGCAGGGTTGTCTTGCCCTGGCAACCAAAAACACACTTCTTCTGTGACATTTCGTGACGCTCTTGCTCTGATCAGTGAAGTCTGTTGTGCTCTCAGTGCTGTGCTATACGGGAGTGTGCGCTTTTCCGTCAGACGTCCCCTCAGGACCCATATAAGGAAATTCAGCTAACGTCACACAGAGCCATACTCGAACAGAATACTTTTTGGAACAGAAATACTCCTTCAAACGTACAACTTAATTTTTGAAACTTTGTCCATGTTTAGCATTGGAATCCAACTCTTTAACAGTGTAAAAAACTCAGTATGCATGAAATAGCATTTCACCCCCCCTTTAACACTGGACTTCAAGCAACTTGGGCTATGAGCTTCTCCACCCTTCCTCCAGATTGTAGGACCTTGGTTTCCAAATGAAATATAAAACTTGCTCTCATCTGAAAAGAGGACTTTGGACCACTGGACAACAGTCCAGTTCATCTACTTAGCCCAGGTAAGATGCCTCTGACGTTGTCCTTGACACGTCTGTGCGTGGTGGCTCTTGATACCTTGACCCAAGCCTCAATCCATTCCTTGTGAAGTTCACTCAAATTCTTCAATCGATTTTGCTTGACAATCCTCATAAGGCTGCGGGTCTCTCGGTTAGTTGTGCATCTTTTTCTTCCACACTTTTTCCTTCCACTCAACTTTCTGTAAATATGCTTGGATACAGCAATCTGTGAATGACCAGCTTCTTTGGCAATGAATGTTTGTGGCTTACCCTCCTTATGAAGGGTGTCAATGATTATCTTTTGGACAACTGTCAGATCAGCAGTCTCTCCCCATGATTGTGTAGCCTAGTTTTTTTTTTTTTTTTTTTTTTTTTTAATGTGAGGCAAAATCATCACAATTAAAAGAACCAAAGACTTAAACTACTTCTGTCTGTGTGCATTGAATTTATTTAATACACAAGTTTCATAATTTGAGTTGAATAACTGAAATAAATGAACTTTTCCATGACCAATTAATAATTAATTGACCACTTAATAATTTGTAGAGTTTCTGTATAATAAATAGTTTTATATTTACAGGCAATTAAAATGAAAGGTATTGACAAACAAAGCATTACTTTTCCATTTAACATTGAGAACCTGTGGTGTTTATGTCTGTTGTCCTGCACTAATTCATCTCTTTCTGAACTCTTCCTCAGCTCTTGGAGTCTAGTGCGGGAGCTGCTCTCAGGAGACGACGTCACACGGACACTGTTAGGCCATACATCGCCGCAAAGCTGCAGTCCCTCCCAGACACCTTCACCTTGGGAGACGAAAAGACGTACAATGGCTTCTACAACCGTCCCCTTCCTAACAACCAACACTACCAGTGCTTTGTCATGGCCGAACTCAAAGACCAATACCCTGTTACTGCCAATGAGAAGCAGGTACTACAGTTTATCAAACTGTACAGGTTCATTTGTACATTTGGTGTCTTTTATCTTCATCCTTTCAGCTTCTTTGAAAATGTCTGCTTGAGTTGCATGCAGACAAGCAGTTATTCTGTAGTCTTACCAAAGCTTTGTCCTAATAAGCAGCAAAGCTCAATAAGCTTTGTTTGTCGAACAAGCATTAGCTTAAACGCCTCCCTGGTTCCCTCAGCTCTATTTTTCCATCTGCTTCTCTAACAAAACAAAAAATTCCAACTCGGCGCCCTCACAGCCCTGAAAATAATCATCACTGAAACTTATAGCCCAGACCTCCAGAGGACCAGTTGGATAAATATTCATAATTTCCTCTCATGATAGTGTCAGCAGTGTATGGCACTTTAAACTCCTTCATCTTGGCTCTGTGGAAAGAGCAGGAGAATGGATTTGCGTGGCAGGGCTTTGGTAGCACAGAGGCCTGTCCTGATTCCATTGAAGCTGACTCTCAAGTATCCCTAAAGCTTACGCATTAGTCTGTCTGCCATGTTTTATGAGAAGAGGAGGATAACTTCCTCACTCAGCACTTTAAAGGCCCTGCTTCCCCTTCCTTAACTCTTACAACCATTCTGGCCTGACTTATTCCCTCGGGCTTCCACTGGATGACCCTGATCTGCTGAGACCATACCTGGAATCCTCTCTAACTAATGGGGATTGACCAAGCATGCTGATGATTTGAGACTGATTAGATGAGTGTGTCTAGTCGTTTGTCCTTGGCCGAGAGAATAATATCTCAGAGGAATGGCCAACGCCCCACATCTAATGCAGCTGTGCCCTTCTGATCTGGCTCACCAGTAGCTCTCCTGCTGCCGAGCTGTCATAAGAAATGAATGAACGGCTTGGATATGATCTGAGCTCCAGCACGGGGCCTTTATAGAGCATGGAGCATGAAGCATGAAATCGACCAAATAAAATGTGACCAAATGTTATTTGATTATAGTAGTAATAACCATCAATGTTAAATTAATGAATCAACCAAATCAAATACACTTAATCGTTATACTTAAAAAATTAAATGTATACATTAAAACAAATATATATTATAGGTTTGGGATTGAAAAATTTTGCGTTAGTCGTCATCTGCTCTTCTTCAGCTCTGAATATTAGCTTTGTACAAGCTTCACTCATGGCACATAAACAAGCCCAGAGCAGTGTGAAATCGGATGAGAGATCGAGTCTGTTTAAACAAGTGCAGACAAGCAAGCTTAAGATGTATTAAATGGGAGCAAGAGACAGTACTTTGGCAGGTTAAAAAAGAAGAGAGATGTTCAGAGGAAAAGGAGCATTAGAGAACAGTGAACTTTTGAAGAATGAAGCATAAGAAAAAAGCAGAACCAGGAGGAAGGGTGAAAGAGAGAGCATCAGCTGGCAGGTGGAGTTAGGAAGGAGGGCCTGTGGCGGCCGAGCTGTTTCCGCCAGATAAAGTATTTACATTAGCAGAATACATGCACTGAGACCCCAGCGCTGAGATGATGTCATTAACCGTTCCCGTTCCTCTTCTGCCTGAGGATGCACACCCATCCTTATCCGCTCAATGGATTTTGCGTTAGTTAGTATTCAGCTTTCTTGTGTTTTTTTTTTTTTTTCTCTCTTTTTGTTTTGTTCTTGTCTGTAGGAAATATGAAACACATTAGTGAGAGTTAACTGCCTTTAACACATCATACTCACATTGTGTTAAAGCTCCAGAGGAAGCAGAGTGCTGTCTTTTCATTCACCTCTGAAGCATCACTAGAAAACGCATTGAAAATGAATAAAAACAAGATTTCTGAATCCCTTTGATGGGTAAATCTCACAAAGAAATGTCTAGCTCATGTTTTATTACACAAAAAGAGGCCTATTTTTAGGGCCATTAAAGTTGCCATTTTATGTTCAAAATCTCATTACTGTAATGTGAGAAAATGCCATTCTCATTAATGTAATACAGTAATGTGGCTAATTGTACATTTAACATTATATTTCATCATTCAACGGAAGCTTTTATCCAAAGCGACTCACAAATGAGGAAAATCACAAGCAATTTATCAGAAGCGAACCAACAGTATTCACAGTACAGCAGTGCAGAGCTTTGAGGTTAAACCAGAGAAGCCGGAGCAGAAGTATAAATGACAAAATAGAGAGAAATATAATAGTTTATTTAGAAATGGACTTATTTTGATTTATTTTATTTATTTCGATTAATATTTTTTTATTTTCTTTTTTTCGGGATGAAGTATGAGAGATTTGCCCTGATGGTGAAATGATCTTCTTTACGCTAGAAAAGCAAGCTTAACTGTCTCCTAACCAGCTGAGATGCTTTAAGAAGCATTGAAATCTCTTCCATAATGATCAAAATGTATGCCCTAACTGACTAAGCTAATAATACAACATTCTGTTGGTTACTTGATTTCTGTTTTAGAATTTTTTTTTTTCTGTGTAGCCCCGCCCACTAAGAACTCTCATTGGGTCCAGAATCCTGCTCTACATGATTGTGCACAAAAGGTGGTGGCTGGTTTTACATGGTTAAACTGGGTTGATCAAATTGACTGGTAGTTGGTGAACCTAATAAAAGCCTGGTAAATTAAGTTGGTTAAAGCTGGTAGCCAACGTTTTACCTGCAAAAAAAAGAGGTTCCAAAACCTAGCTTGAGATGTTGACCTGTTTTTTAGTTTTTTTTTCAGCAGGGTTGATAAAGAGAAGCTACAATTATGCATTGAAAGTTATATTTCCAGTACATCGCACATACATAACCACCGGGAGCATTGACGATAACACGTCTTCATGACTTCATGACTCTCCTCCAGCTAATATCCTGCTTATCTCTTCAATTAATATCTGCGCTCTTAGACATGTCAAGCTGAGCTGAGCAAGTGATCCGGATTATGGCGCCCCGCTCTGTGTGACGGGATGGAGCGGGAGAAAGAGAGATAAAGAAAGAGAGGGAAGGTGAAGGGGTTTGGCCATTAGGGAAATAGTGTCCACGTGGATGGCCTCTCCCAACGCAGACAAAGGGAGTGGTAGTGACAAGCCCCTCTTTCCTCACTTTCCTTTCTTTCCTTCATTCTTTTTCCTTGTTTCTTTTTTAGAACAGGCGGTTTGTGAGGCAAAATTCAAACCTGTCCCATGGCGCGTGCATGGAATAGGGCACAGGGGGAGACGTCTCATTTATGTCCCTTCATACTGGCTCTTTTTTCTTCCTGTCACTCCCTCCCTTCCTCATGCCAGCTCACTATCACCATGGTTTAGTGTACTAATGAAGAGGATATGATTCATGTCCTCAGATTCCATTTATCAAAGTGCATAGGTCCTCTCCCTCTGTTATTCTCACACAAATTCCTCTTTCCTCTTCCTCTACATGGTCACATGTTCACAGGGGTTCGACTTCTCAAAGGTGAATGTGTGTATGGCAGGGTTTAAGAGGAACCGTGTTAATGTAAACCTAGCCTGATATGGAGACAGATGTGAGGATCTGCTATGTGCAATTTTTATTTTCATTTAAGTAGTTGAATTTAAAACGTGCTGCAAAACCAGAAATTAGGGGGAATTTTAAAAATTGTGAATTCCAGAGCTCCAGAACCAGAACTGGGTCCCACTTTGTATTAAGTGGCATTAACTACTGTGTACTTACATTTTAATTAATCATTTGGTACAATGCACTTTTTGTGTACATACATGTTTTTACATTGTACTTATACTTATATTTATATTGATTAAATCAATGCTGCCTTCAGCAAAGGATATAGAAATATAAGAGTTATTTATACACAAGATTTTTTTCTCTGTGGACTAACTCAGACGTTCTCTCTCTGTAGCGGACCTTCTCGGCCAGCCCATACTCGGACCCCATCATCGTGCAGGATAAAAACATTATGCAGCCCAGTATGGACCAGCCTGAGATGCTCTGGGTTATGGGCCCTGTTCTTGCCGTAGTGCTCATCATCATCATAGTCATCGCCATCCTGCTCTTCAAGAGGTGAGCAAGAGTATTCCCATCACTCTTTCCTGCCAGCAGCAGTGAGGTGCACTGTAGCTTTACCTTTCAACAGAGCTACCAGTGCAAAAGATGTATTCAGTCAATAGTGTAGTGATATATGAAGCACCGCTCACATGTCACTTTCAAGCAAGCTGCTTTCTCTTGGTCATTGCCACAAATAAACTTGAACCTGTTGCAAGAGGTTGTCTTTGTGGGGAACTTTTTCACCCTTACATGAAGTTCCTATTGTAATGACTGGATTTCACCTAGGAAAGTTTGCTAAATGGTAAATACAATAAATATGACTTAAAGGTACAGGTTGTAGGACCTGCCACGAGAGGGCGCACTACCAAAACAACAACAATCGCGTGGTTTGATGATGCTAAGAAGGAGCGTGGAATGATGGGATTTGTTGTCTTCTACCCAACCGGTGACAGCCATCAATCAGACGGAAAGATAAATCATGGATTTAACGCAAGTTCAACAATTTGCGCGAGTAGATTACATACAAATTCAATGCAGAGACGGGTTCTCGCACGGGTCTAGAGACGCGATGCCCCGCATTTGGTGTGTATGCCCCATAATACCTAAAAAGATACGAATCAAAACAACTCACCTGTGGAGTAAAACACAAGCGAGATCAGCATCTCTTTCTAGTTGAAGTTTGTTGCGAAGCTCTCTTCAACTAGAAAATGCAACTCCAATATTGATCCTCGCTCTTTCTCTTCTCTTGTCCCAAACTCTTCTTGGATCATTTGGTTGGCCTGTACGTTTACGTTTACGGGAGCTGTCCTTGTCGAGAGAACCAGCGGCAGACGGTAAATGGTAATTATGTTCCATAAGTAGGTAACACAATCCACCATAAAACGTGCAAGAAGCAGTAAATAAGGAACTGCTTGAAGCAAGCTAGTGTTTTGCTGGACGCTAGACACTACTTCCGCATTTGTCCACGACACTTTACGTCAGTAAAGGCTAACTAACGTCATTGACAGGCGACTACACTGCCCCGTGTCACTGTTGAGAATGGGAATTTTCTTATAATTTACAAGTAGTTCTCAATTAGTGGTGTTTAACTAGATGAATTAATCAGCATTTCATGTAATTATTTCTATATTATATTAATTGGCAGACCTAGTTTTCACTTTTTTTTGAGTGGGTAGTGAAGTGTGCCCACCTTTTTTTCTCTCTGAGGTCATATCTCTCAAAGTTTACTAGATGTGATGGAGACAAATATCAGCCTCTTTGAAGGTCTCCTTTCAGATGAAATACACCCCTACACATTGTCGGTGTGACTCCTTGTCTTTTTTGGATGCTTTGTACATGGAACAAGATGTGGCTAATTTTAGCTAGCTTTTCCGCCGAGAAAACAAAAGGAGGACAATATTCATTATGACATCTTGACTCAGCCGAATAACAAAGACATGTAGCTTGCAGCATGACCTGGTGGTCCCATTCACAATGCTGATACAGTACTGACTAATACTCCCTCCAGCCTATCTTGGTAAAATCCCTTATTTCAGAGCAAACCTTGCATTTGTTTTGCTCTGATTTTCTCAGCGTTCAACACAAATCCACCATATCAGCCCCCCTGATGGTGCAAGACTCTTTTAGCTTTGCAGTGACTCAAATTGAGGCCGTTCCTGAGTGAAGATGCAGCAGTGAAATGGCAGCGTCAGCTTTCAGTCTCGGCAGGCGAGTGGTTATATGACTGTGATGCCACACCCTGCTGATGCTATTCTAAAAGCTGTCATCCTCCACTGCCCACCGCTGCGAGCCAGAGAGTCCAGCGAGTAGCCCTGCTGTTGTACTACTGCAGAACTGATAACTGGCCTTTCGCTGCTAGCCTTAACTTTTTCTCTCCCTTTCACTCTTGACAGTCATGTTGTTGCTGGAGGTCACGAGTTGCTGTATTGTATTTATTGTTGCTAACAGGAATTCCTATCACTGGCTGCTCTAATTCTGCACAACTTGACAATAGCTTTTTGAAAATCTGATCACAAATGAGATGTATTAGCCTTTATGACAGAATCAGGTTTTTTAATATTATTATTATTATTTTTATTTTTTGCTTAAATTAACATATAATTATATAGGGTTGCACGATATTAATATTTCTGCTGAAGCAGATAATTTCTTTAAATTATCCACCAAAATATGTCATTTTAAATGCTACAAGCGAATTTAGGCATCACAACATTATAATGTACAGTATGGAAAATATTCATTTTGAGATCTAAATGTAAAAAGTGATTAATAATAATCTATAATAATCAATATGTGTTTGTATATAAATTAAAGCAGTGGATAATATGTTGTGTTATATGAACAAGATCGATAAGAGAGAATTGTTAACAAGGTTTTCAACCCAGTAATAAAGAATGAAAAACAAATATCTAATATTTCATAACATACAGTATAACCTGGTTTTGAAATATATATATATATATATATATATATATATATATATATATATATATATATATATATATATTGTGTACATCTATAATTTTGTGTTTGTATATAAATCTAAGCCGTTGATTATACGTAATGCTACATAAACGGAGTTTTCAACATTATTTTTTATTATGTCCCGTAATGTGGACATAAAAGATGTTGGTTCACCTAATTAATATTGATTAGCTAAAGCAAAGGCTAGCGTTGCGTCAGTAAAGTCATTTTATATAAGTATTCATTCATTTCCTCTTTTCAAATCATCATCTTCAAACACAAAGTCAGATTTCAGCAAGACGTTTTTGAAGCGTAAGGTTAGCAGCACAACTCACTTGAGTCTCTGCGTGTCTGACAGCCACTAATCACGTGTCTCTTCCTTCCTCCGCTCCGTACAACTGCAGCAAACAGGAGAGGTAGGTACCCTCAGATCATGGCCAGGTGTCTTTGTGTCACAGTTTTCATTTCAGAAGAGTCATCTGTCTCGCTCTTCACAGGCTGCAGGGTCTGCAGGTGTGGCCGCACACATTACTGTTCATTAGCATGTTGTTTTGAACGACTATCCGTTCAGTTCATCCAAAACAATATGTTGGCTGAAATTGCCTTTCTGCACAGAGATTGACAGTAGTTCACCCTCACACCCTGCTGTCCTTGAAAAGCTCCAGTCCTTTACAGTTTACATGGTTACAGTAGTGCATGCTTGCTGTTGTGATGGTGATTTATTTTTGGAGATGTGTGCTGTGCTGTGCTGTTCGTGTTGATCCTTCACCTCCTCCTGAAGGTCCTCAGACTGTGTGTGTGCAGTCAGCCTTTCTGCAGTCTCACCTGAGCCCTGAATGGCCCATTGTAAAGGAAATGCCAGCCCGGCGGCTGCCGAAATAGAAATGTTCTCATCTTCAAAGCTGACATTTCCCTCCACCGAACTGTTCTTTTTAATTTTTTTCCACTTCCTTCTTACTGGCTAATGTATGAAATCTCTCCCTCACAGACGTACACACTCTCTCACAGAGCAAAATGGCCATTTTCTGTTATTTTTATCTCTGCGCTTTATTCTGAACCCACTACAAATGGATCCTTTTAGCCTCTGGTGTATATGTATTAACTTCAAACTGAATAATTGAAGTGTGCCGAGACTTACTGTACGTACAAGAAAGACGAGTGAGGCTATGTGTCCGGCGCTCTAGTGATTAGCGATGTAGTACGACCAGGCTCTGTTAAAAAGCATTTGCTAAAACCCCTTCGGTGTCCGCCTCATTTGAGCTCTTCAGGCTTTATGAAAGCTAGAAAACTGTGCTCAGAACCTTACAAATTGAGTGCAGTGAGATGTGAAATGTCCCATGCAGTTGGCTCTTCCCTTTTGGTCAGGGATTTGTGTCCATGTGTCTGAGGATGGGTTTCCACTGACAGATGTTCTGCGTCTGTGTGTGTGTGCGCACACGACAGCTTTACCTGCTGGAAGAGTGCACTCAGGAGTGCAGGTGCTACAGTGGCATAATTACCGGTGTTGTGCCATCCAGCTGATTTGCTAATTACCTAGTCGCCTTGTTTTCCCCACAAACAAGGAGCATAGCACCCTGAATATTTAGTGAGCTTGCTAACAGAATCGAGTGAAATGCTGAACAAACACGCTATTTGGCTTTTATTCCGAATCACTTGTGACCTCTACGTATCCCAAAGGGAGTTCATAATGTGTTCTAAAAGCAGTGAAGCTTTAACAAGAAATGATGCTCGTGATTTTTATACTGATCATTTATCGTCTCGAAGACCCCTTGAAAACAAGTTTGGAGTTTTGTGGTTGTAGTTGACTTTAATATACTCCTGAAAGTTGACAAGAAGAACTAAGATATACACGTTTAAATATATAATTAATTCATTTCATTTATTAATTTAATTTAAATTGCATTTAAAATGGGGACTAACCAAAAATATTATATAACATACTATGTACTGCATCCTTGCTAAGTAAAAAATAACTTTGAATAGTATTGTATAATAAATGGATAATTTTATGTCAAATTTTGCTCAATCAAATCCTCTCTCACAAATCATGTATTACGTCGTCGACACAGGGCACATAGGTGTTTAATAGATGTTCATTTATGAAGAGTCTAATGTCCACATGTCTCTGTCCCATCCCTCAGATTCTTTAATTTGTCTTTGTTATCCATTTCAAATATTTCGAATCTGTTAGTGGCTCTGACATGGTCTGAATGTGTCAACAGAAGCACTCATGCTGACTCCATTTTGCTCTTACAGGAAGAGGGCATCCCCCCTACCCAAAGATGATCACTCTAGTGGAGTGAAGGATTGTCTTCTGGCCAACTCATCTGATCCTGTAGAAATGAGGAGACTCAACTACCAGACACCAGGTAACACATCATACACCATATGTACTGTAGACACACATTACCAGTCTGCCAGAGCACCATGTGTTCTCTACCATATGCATGCGTGCACTTTTCCTCTGACTCAGTGTGTGTTATTTGAGCTTCACCATATGCTCAATGCACGGACAAATTCATTCTCTTCCTTGCATACACAATGCATGAACATTATCCCATTGTACTATATAATCTGTATTTTGCTCAGTAACCCTGATATAATTCTTTCTGTACACAAACCCACGTCAGCATATGCCACCGAATATGTCATTTAGCATAGTCACACGGTGACTGAAGTGACAGCGTGTCTTTGTAATCAGAATGATCTATGACTGCCGTACGTATCTTCGAATTTTTATGGCCCACCCACCACAGCCATAAAAACAGAGCACATGAGAGAGGAGGCACTTTCAGTCATAACACAGAATCTGGAAGCCAGATATTAGCTGCTCTACAGAAACGCTACTATGTGGTTGTTTATCATTTATTTTATTTTATTTTTTAATAAATAGATTTCGTTTTTAAGTTTCAAAGTGAAGTGTATGGTGTTTTTATGTTTGAAACAAATGTACTGTTTTATGTGAATGTTTAGTAACTGTTTAGTGTGAGTATACTAAATGAGCGTTGGGTGTAGGAAAACGTAATGGAGCGCTTCATATTGCATAGTATTATTTGTCTTTTGGTGGCTCTGAATTTAGCTGTTCATTGCAGTTCCTCCGTTTACTGTCTCATCTCCTTGGAGTGTCTTATATGGACTCAATTCACCCAAAGGCCTCTTGCACTCTCAACCCCTCTTTGTTAATTAGCCTTCCTGCTTGCCATTCCTAAGGTGAGTAAGAGGCAGATCGGTGACGCTAAGAGAAAATGTCAGGCCTGCCTCTCTCTTCTCTAATAGCGGAGCGGTGGCAGTCGAGCCAGGTTATTATAGACCTTTTCAGTCCTGAAGAGCACATAATTACCACAGGCAAAACAGCCATACAGCTCTGTTACCGTGAATCCCTCTGCCACAGCCAGCAGTTTTCATACAGTTTTCATGAGTGGTGACAGCCGCACTTCACATTTCAACGTTTTGATTAATTTTTGAATCACCGGATTGAGTTTTTGTGTTGTTTATTAGTACAAATTATGTAATGGTATATTAATATAGTTTTTTTTTTTTTCTCTTCAACTACAGGTACTTTTATGCCTCTGGGTATTTTTTTCTTCTTCTTCTTCTTTTGGTTATTTGAAGGTTACATTAAAATGGTTTTATGGTTTATTTTTTATTATGACTTCATTTATTTTGGCAACTTTTTAAAATGTCTTATGTAAAGACTGTAAAAAATATTGATAATTATTACACTTATGAAACAGTTTTTAAAGAAGCTATTATTCAATATTTAAAATAATTAATAATTTATGACTGTCCCTCAGTAACCTGTGCCATCATTTTCATTAAAACCAGCTATTTTGTTAATAATATCAAGTTAATAAATACATAATGTGTGAACATATGATTTAATTATGTGTCATTTAGGATACATGACACACTAGTTATGAAAATTGCCTTCTAAAAAAAGCAGGAAAAGGCAAGAGTAAAAAAAAAATAGTTTACTTGAGATGTGATGAAAATGATATTGTGGTGAATGATATCCTGTTTATGACGGTTCAGTAAAAATGGCATAATTCTCCTGTGACGCATATGTTAGGTACAGCATACACACATGCCCATATTCTAATTCTGTTTCCTGCCATTGTCTTGGATGTAGCAGTCAGGTTATTTTTCCAGTCCCTTATCTACACATTTCTGGATGCATTTTCACTTGAATGACCTTGGACGTTCATTTCAATTCCAGACATCTTGTAATCTGCATGCCTTGCCCTGCTTTGCATTCTGGGTTGTAGCTCTTCACTGCCTAATTAATTTGCTGTTTAACGTGGATGTAGCCTATGCTGTATTCACTTAATGTGCTCATGGCGGAGCTTATTGCACTATTAACCTCTAAATATACAGAATACTATGCGTCTCGTTTGTGTGCTAGAAAACCGTGGTAGTTATATGTAAATGGAAAACATGATTTTTGAATTATAAATGATGATGGCATGTGTCTGAATATATTTAATATATGTACTACTTTCCGGCTATGAAAAAAAAAACAATGTCAGTAGGATTTTTATTCACTAACTATTTAAGATACAGTATTTTGTGTTACTCGGGTAGAAAGTTATTCCTTGTGGTTAAATTGCTTAATAGTCATAAATGATTTTTGTCCTTGTCTAAAGTTGCTTTGTCACATACTATAAACTGTATATGGCGGTCCATCAAGGTGACTGTAAGACTATGCGCAGTATCCTTAACTGTTACTGTAAAACTTTTCTTCTGACATTCACATTCTGTTCAGATATAATTGTGTGAGTGTTGTAGCACATATTTCACCAAAGCAATCTACCAGAAGACCAGTTTTTGACATCACGTCAGTGCGATTGATTAAGAGAGTGGCCTCATGATCCTGCGGCCCACTGTCTTGCAGTAACGGTCGCATGTAGCTGGCAGGGGGTTCAACCACACATTACTGTACTCACTGTGGGTATAATGAACTCATAATGGGGAATCATACCCAACCATGTCCCATTAAGCATCTCAGTCCAGCTCGTTCCAGCTACCTAACCCCCCCCCCACACACACACACCCATTCCTTATCAAACAACACACAAGCTGAACATTTCCTCAGATCCAACTGAGCATGTAGCCTTGATACATTAACAGGCACTGACAGGGAACTGTTGACCCCCCAGACAAGAAATCCAGTGCATGTTTGGGGGATTGACGTAAACAGACACAATATACGTCAGTGCAAATCTCTCAGAGGGATCATGTCACATCAAGGTGCAAGAAGAACCTATTTATGTTGTGCCCTCCTCAACTCAAATCTGACAGACTCACTGCCTGCTGTAACGGTACAGTGCATCAGGTGTGATATTCTGGGATGTGCTCACCAATTCTCCTTGTCTTATTTTCTTTTGTAGGAATGAGGGAACATCCTCCTATATCTGTCTGCGAGCTGGCAGACCACATAGAGCGACTCAAGGCCAACGATGCCCTCCGATTTTCACAGGAATATGAGGTAATACAGCAGCGACTGGTGCAGCTTGAATGTTTTGCATCTGGTTTACTTATAGTTACACATTTTCTAGGACAGGGGATGCTAATCCTGCTCATGGAGGACCACTTTCCTGCAAAGTTTAGCTTCAGTGATATTCAAACAAACTTAAACCAGCTAATTAAGATGGCCACTTAAAAATAACAGGCAGTAGTGTTTGAAGCAGGGTTGGAGCTGAAGTCTGCATGAAGGTGGCCCTTTAGGAGCATAATCCGACCACATCAGAAACAGATCTGAAGCAGCTAGTTAAGATCTTCAGAAACACGCTATAATTACAGACAGGCGTGTTGGAACAGAGTAGGATCTGAACTCTGCAGGAATGTTGATCTCCAGGAACAAGATTTTGCACCCCTGGTTTACTGACTTTCCTGGTAAAGCTGCGTTCACGCTGATGCTGGTTAAAGCGCCGATCTATGAGCTACAATATACAGATGTATCAGGATCACTATCTGCGCTCTCATTTGTATTCGTCATAACTGATCATTTTCATTAAGTCAGGCTTTTCTGTTGCTTTGCCAATGGTCTCTTCCACTCATGTTGCTAGAAATCACCAAATCTCATGGAAAATGAACTGTATCTGGTCACTTCACCGTGAGGAAAAATTTTGCAAATGTGTAACTTTAGGGGTACCATGGTTTGTTACTGGGGAAGTACTCTCAAAGGGTCATATCCGTACCTTAATCAGTCCCTCCAGGATTTTGTGATTCTGCAATCGTAGAATGTAACACAAAATCAAGCAAACTCTGCAATATTCAGAAGTCCTTGCGAATTGTTTTTTCAAAATGTCTGTAGATTTTGGGCCTAGACCTTCCATGGTTACCCTGTAAAGACACTACTTTGTTTCTGACAAGCTCATCAAGGAGAAGAAAGGAAGTCAGACTTTTACTGCTTTTCAGATGGTCATTCAGATTTTTGTATTTGCGATGGTGTTTAATGAACAACACCAAAGACTTTGTAGTTCGAACTTTAATCTGTTTGAAACATTTGTTTTCTTTTTACATGTGAATTCTTCAAAACTAGACTACTGCTACATATTTAATGTTTTTTTTTGGAACCTTGTCGTTGCCAGAGTAAACATCCTTTAATAGTTAATTCTCTGCAGAAACTCAGCAAAACTTCATTCAGTTTACTAGAGCTGTTCTTTTTTCTTGGTTTCCATTCTTTGGTCCTATATGGCATTTCAATTTCCTCCCATACTTTCTCACTTCGCTGTTATCTAATAGATTCTCCTGCCATCAACACTTAGAGCTGCCACATCCGGTGTTATGACAGCTGTTCGAGCTTGCCTCTCCAAGATAGGCAGATGTTATTTTTTCCTAGGATCTCTCTCTAGAAATCTTCAATATACACATAGGCCTTGTCACTTCTTCCTGAAGTTGAGATAAAAGCCTGTAAAACCCTAAAGGTGTGGAAATATTTAATTAAAATAGCAGACGGTGTTGGCCCAGTTGCTGTTGAGTTTTAGATAAACACTTGGCAATGATGTATTAATAGATTTGTTTTAACCATTGGAAGAGACCAGTTGCAGATGTTTATGAGTAAAGAAGTTGTTGATTTGCTAGAATCACTGATCTTTTTTCATATGTTCCTTTGTTCTTCTTTTCTCACTCTGGTCTCTTTTTTCCCCATTATAGTCATATTTATAATAAAACTGGTTACACTTAAGTATAACAATTCTCACCATTAACCAGTTGCTTATTAGCATGCCTATAATTAACATATTGGCTGTTTATTAGTACTTATATAGACGGTTTCAACGGCAACAACATAAACAAACGTTACTGCGCATGCGCACTTTTGTTGCCCTAACTTAATTTCCGTTAGACTTCCAAATAGAATCAATAACAACAGCTTTTTTTTTTATAACAAATATGTTTGCTGCGTAAATCAGGTGGACTTAATGAAAATGCAAATTAATTATTTCCGAGCAGGAGATGCATAAAGCGTGAGAAATAGAGGTTTCCCCAGTAGCAGCTGTAAACAAAGCAGAGCTACGCTCACAAACGCTGCGTTAGAAGGCATATAACATGCAAGTCTTCCTTCAGAAATAGTGATATAAAAACACCCGTGCCTCATTTTGATATTTAAACATATAAATTATTAAGGAATTATTATTATTTAACGTGCAGTACGCAACGTTACTCATGTTTATTCAACGAAGCCTTTTTGAAAATCGATCAGTTTTAAAATGGCAATTTTCCAAAAATAAATAAATGTATGGGAACACATCCTGTCAGCACAACCACCTGAGCCCAACTTCAGTGTACTCATCACCTTGACTTTAACTGCATTTGTAGACGGCACCGCAGCCAGACCGATATACACAACACAGACCGGAAGTTAACTTAGGGCCAGGCGCATGCGCCCGATGAAACCGTCTATAGCACATATTCTGCTTGACCATATTATACATCCCTAATTCTACCCAATGCCTAAACTTAAATTAAATGTTAATAAGGAGAAACTTAGGTGTTTGAAGCAAAAGTCATAGTTAATGGTTTGTTAATAGCAAAAATTGGACCTTAAATTAAAGTCTGACTGGAAAGGCATTTAGTGACACTTTGAGGGACAGGTTGAGCTCTTTAAGCAGCCATATGTGACATCTCTCCTCCCTCGATTGCGTTTTGTTTTTCACCTCACAAACCCTCGATAGCCAGGCGGTGCTTACAACCTGCTTTTGGCAGGTCATGATGTCATGTCCTCCTGTCAAGGAAGGCCCCCTTCCAAGGTGACAGATGGTTCCGCTTGGACCAATGGGAGTAGCCTGGTCCAGCCAGCAGGAGCAAAGCAATGGGACAAAAGCACATTTATTGGTTCCATGTTCTGCTCGATGCATCCTTCGCTCATTTTCATTGTCTCTTGTCTTACTAGTTTTTGCGAAACTGTGACCATACCATAGAGTTGATCCTACCAATATAATATGAAAAACATCATAACCTGTAGATGTACATACTAATTTAACATAATAATCAGTTGATTTTGGACGATTTGGCTTCTTGGCTTTTAAAGCGCTCTGTAGATCACTCCTCAGCTCGACTGGTGGCAATAACAAATAGCTTACACTCCCATCAGACACTGATTCTCACCAGTAACAAGCTTATGTTTGTAGACCAACTACAGCAGAAGCTTTTTATAGGAGCCGGTGCTCACCTCCCAGCACTATGTTTATCCGCATCTCTCAAGCTTGCCATCTCCTGTTGTGACAGATCATATTTGTTTCCCTTGTTTGCAGAGCACTGCCAGTCTTACTCACACATTAAGCTGTACTTATATGTGAAAGCTTATGGCAAAGTAAATGTTCCTCTAAGGTGCTTGCCGGTAAATTGGCACAGAACCACTTACTGTAGCAAGTCAGATTATTCAGTATGCCAATTAATTAATATTGCGCTGAGTTGTTCTTTACTTTTGAGCATTACTTCATATGTGGAAATTTAAAAAACAGTTAATGTTTTGAAGAGAGTGATTTTTGGTGGTTTACAGAGGCTCTTAAGAAGGCATTTGTTGTCAAAAACAAGCACATATGTTTGAAAGGATCCAAGGAGGCTGATGTTATCCCATATCAGGTGAAAGGTGTAGAGGCTGATGGACACTGAGTCAACCAGAGCCTTGTCCAGTGCAAGCAAATCAATGCTGAATAACAAGAGACCCTGTGACATTATTGACCGGCGAGCAGGCTGCTGCATATTGCTGTCGATCAATGCTCAGATACGACCCAGTGTCATCTGAGCCAAGAGAGTGCCGCCCCACCTCTAGCATCTTGTGAAATGCTCTGAATTCAAAATGAAGAAACCAGTATCCAGCTCCATGCAGATGCAGAATGCATCTTTCGTTCCTTGCTGAAAATGTAAATTTTATTAATTTGACTCATTCTTTTCATCCACAGTGACTTATAGATACAGGCATATATTTATCAGTTTTATGTGCTCAGAATGGATATCAACACATGACTTCTTGGTGTTTCTAGCGTTATGTTTCATTGATGCCAAAGGGACATCAACTTTATTATTATTAATACCAATTCTGTTCTTACCTTTTCATACACAAGTTGTACAATTTCTGTTTATTGCTGCAATTCTGTGAATTTGTAATGTAAAATCATACAAGAGGGAGTGTGAGTACTTTAGTCAATTATTCGCTTTATTTTCAGTTCTAAACCTCCTAGGGGTCATTTATATATGTATTTTATTTTATTTTAGTTTTTACCACCATCAGGTGTCTAGATACAACTACAACTTTCTTGTATTAGTAGTAGTAGTCTGATAAGTGCAGTGACAGCAATGAATTGATGTTCCATAAAAATAAAAAGATAGCCACCATTTACATGGTAAAGGTTATTAATCTTTTTTTTTTTTTTGTTATCAACATAATTATTTATCTGTAGATAAAGTTTGATTTCTATTATTAAACGTTTGTAACATTAACAATGATGGTTTCATAAATTACGTTTCTGTAGCCCAAATCATGCAACCTTCAGTTGTCTCTAATGATATATCAGAATGGCTGTAGCATGAGCATGACTTCTCAAACATTTGTACGTTGCAGACAACTGACCTCTAATAAAAAGGCCTCGCATGGAACGTCTGTTACCCATTCACTGATAAATGCAACGGCTGAGGAATAGCAGACCCAACAGGGAGAGTGTGGATTTATGGAGACAGACAGGATGCTCTAAAGAGAGAGGACTGCATATATCCACACTCTCCCTGTTGGGTCTGCTATTCCTCAGATATTGCTCTTCCCTCTTCGCTCCTGTCAGCGGCCACAAAATCAAGCACAGGCATGAAGTCCACATGGACACCAGTGATCCATTAGTCCAGGCTGAGCATCTGAACGCTCCCTCCTCTCAACGTAATCTTTAGCATCAAGCCATATGCCCCTAATGGTACGGATGTATTGAGTCAGTGGTACTATTATTGGACCCCCTTACAGTGATCATGTTTGAATTATGGTTTCACTGAGCACTAAGCCATCTGTTGGTTGCCTGGGATAATACAGCAATGAACTTGCTGTTATTACTGGGCAGATGATCACTAGTAAGGGAACAGAACTGCAGCATACCCACAAAGGGATCCAAATTGCCACTCTTGGGCTTTGCAGTCCATCAGTTCAAACAACCCCTGGTGGCAAAGTCAGAACTGGTTCTTGCATGTCTGCATTCAAAACTATAGGGATTCTATAGAAATAAAGCCTCTCTTGTTGTTCAAATTTACCCCTGCGGCACTATGTGGTATCAAGCTTCAAGATGCCTCAAAAGACTGAACAGATTTCTCTCTCTCTCCTCTCCTTCTCTTTGTCCGCTCATCTTTCCCTTGCAGTCCATTGATCCAGGCCAGCAGTTCACATGGGAGAACTCCAACTTAGAGGTCAACAAGCCAAAGAACCGCTATGCCAACGTTATTGCTTACGACCACTCGAGAGTTGTTCTCACCCCCGTGGACGGTAAAAGTCAAACAAATATGTTGACCTTTAACATTACTGGCATAAGTGGGCCACCAGTGAATTGTTGTGTTTCTCTATAGGTGTTCCAGGCAGCGATTACATCAATGCCAACTACATTGACGGCTACCGTAAGCAGAATGCCTACATTGCCACGCAGGGTCCTCTGCCTGAGACTCTGAGCGACTTCTGGAGGATGGTTTGGGAGCAGAGAGCCAGTACCATCGTCATGATGACAAGACTGGAAGAGAAGACCAGGGTGAGTAGCAGGGGCATAGAAAAGGATTTTATTTTATTTTTATCTGATGTTTATTTTTATTTATAGTATTTTATTCCACTACATTTTATAAGGAAATATATTATTGAGTGAGTTGTATTTCATATTTGAATTATAATATTTACTAAACTATTTGAAAATAAATTCATATATGATTTATAATGTTAACTAGAATACACATACAAAAAAAGAAAATTCATGTAAAAAAAAAAAAAGAGTAATATTGTTAAATATTATTACAAGTTAAAGTGTTTTGTGTTTTAATATATTTTAAAATGTTATTCATTCCTGCGATGGCAAAGCTGAATTTTTTTAGCAGCCATTACTCAGGATTCATTGATGAACAAAGTTCCGGAGAAAAGCATTTATTTAAAAAAAGAGAGGTAATGTAAAAAATATTCTTCTTATTTAGTAAAGGGATAATTTTATAAAAGATTTCTGTCACTTGTAATCAAATTTAGTCCCTGCCATATACAAAAATGATAGTGTAAGTACAGAGTACATAAAACTTTATGTACAAAGAGCACATTTTCTTCGCCCCGAGGTTCTCTCCAGAATAGCAGTATGGGTTCACAAAATGTAGTAATAAAATAAAAGACAAAGTACCATTGCCATCCTTTTTGTTGGATGACACAGTACAATGGTTCACAACTCTCTTTGTGCTATAAAACATTCATCTGTGCTTGACACTAAAGGGACCTGCATTTCTATGAGTCCAGTCACTATTTAGGCTTTCAGTGCGCTGTTGTGCTGAGTACAGCAACAGGCCAGTGGCACCCAGGGTTGGTAGGAAAACGAGTCCATCGAATAGTCTTCTGTTCAGCTCAAATGTCATGTCTGACAGTAGATAACCTGTAATTCTTTCCCCTGGAGAATGCGTGCACTCTGGTTTTTGTTGATGGATGGAAGGTCAGATGGGAGCTAAAGGCTTCTAGAGAATGAGACGTGCTGGCAGAGCTAGTGTGGTAAATGAGTGGGTTTTGGCAAGGCTGTGCATCTATAAAGCATTACTTCATAGGTAAAGGGCGTCCCCAAGCCCTGTGATGAAAACCTCCAGCAGAGACAGAACAACTGGCTTAGTTTCACTGCTGACAGGACTTTGAAGAAGAAATGAACTCATCTTTTGTAGTTGGTCTTTGAATGGAGTAGATAGTTGAACTCTATACAAAACAAACCATTTAGGGAAATTTCTACCGCGTTTGTCTAATTTAAAATAATATTTGTATGCACTCTACTTTGTTGTTCAGAGGAGTTGTCTTCAATTCAGAAATAAGCTTTGTCCTTTGTGAATTACTGGGTACAGGTGGCACACACCTCTGCTGTAACTCACTAATACTATAATTACATTACACATTACAATACTATAATAAAACTAGCTGAATAATCATTCCAATGTGATTCATAGTGTACGCTTGTGTAAAACTGTTTTAGTATAAGCCCTAGTAATAGGGACACTTGCTTTATAAAGCAGTACATTTGGATGATAAATTGTATATTCACAGTATATTTAAAATAATTAATGTAAACATTATTAATGTTTTTATATTTTAAGTTATATTCACATTATTACAATTGATGACATTATTATTTTTTACAAAAGTCTTGCAATTAAGTGTGAGTGTAAATAGAGATTTTATTTATTTCACAGTATATTTAAAATAATTAATGTAAACATTATTAATGTTTTTATATTTTAAGTTATATTCACATTATTACAATTGATGACATTATTATTTTTTACAAAAGTCTTGCAATTAAGTGTGAGTGTAAATAGAGATTTTATTTATTTATTTATTTTGTTTTATTTATTTTTTTAAGAAAGTTGGGCTACACGTATTTTGATAAAAAAATACAGTCAAAAAGTACTACTGCTAAAAAATAAAAATAAAAAATACCCTTTCATATTTTGGTACATTTTAAAATATATTTTATCCTTGTGGTAACACAATAAATATTTATTTCAATTTGGAGTGTCTCTAGTTTCAAGGGGGCTGACAGTGAACTCACTTCACTGTTTAACTGTTCCATTTTTGTCCTCTTAAACAGATCAAGTGTGACCAGTATTGGCCGGTTCGTGGTACAGAGACTTACGGAATGATCCAAGTGACCATGCTTGATGCTGTTGAGCTGGCAACTTACAGTGTGCGCACCTTTGCCCTTTACAAGGTAAAACGTTGCTTGCCCTTTCCACTCATATAGCAAGTTTCCACATTTTTAGCCAGTTTAAGCTCCTTTCTCACACTTTGATCAAACAGAATGGCTCTAGTGAGAAACGCGAGGTCAGGCAGTTCCAGTTCATGGCCTGGCCGGACCACGGAGTGCCTGAATACCCCACCCCCATCCTAGCCTTCCTGCGCAGGGTCAAAGCCTGCAACCCTCCCGATGCTGGACCCATGGTAGTGCACTGCAGGTGAGTGCTGGTCCCCAGTCTTTCATTTACTGCTGACCTTTTCACTTTGTTCGGATCTTCTAAAACTCTCTTGTAAAGTGAACAGTTGTAGGTTTGCTTGGTGGAATTGGTACAAAAGGTTAGGTTTCATATGTAATTTACCACCTTTAGTTAAAACATTTGACTAATTATATAAAAAAAGTTAATCATTAATAAATAATTATATTATATTTATTTAAATAATTGTTGAATTAAAATGTATCTAAAATTAATATTAAACTGAATAATTGCATTATATTACAACTACACACTATTATGGAAATATTTATATATACACGATTAATTTGATTAGATTTTTCAGTATATGATTATATGTATTCAGTATATGTTTGTAGTGTAACCAGTTTTTCTATCTCAGTGCTGGAGTGGGCCGCACAGGCTGCTTCATAGATATTGACGCCATGCTGGAACGGATGAAACACGAAAAGACGGTAGACATTTATGGCCACGTCACATGCATGAGAGCCCAGAGGAACTACATGGTCCAGACGGAGGATCAGTACATCTTCATCCACGAGGCTCTGCTGGAGGCCGCCACCTGTGGAAACACTGAGGTCCCTGCCCGAAACCTCTACGCCCACATCCAGAAGCTCACCCAGCCACCGCCCGGAGAGACCGTCACAGCCATGGAGCTGGAGTTTAAGGTGAATACACATCTCCAGACCTCTTTTGCTCATTAACATACATTTTAAAGGTGCATTTGGTTATACTTATTTAAAAAAGATGTAACCCTAAAACACGAATAGTACTTTTCATGAAGACTATCAGTAACCTAATAAAAGCGGTTTTATTTTACATCTCAACGAAGTCTCTATGTTGAGATCACATGATCAGCTGAATATTAGTCATGTTGTCTTTATAACTCCCATCTGTTATAGTTAAGGTAAACTACATAAATGAACCGTAATAAAAATGAATAACCCTGATGCTTCTTTGCCACTAGGTATCAGTGTAAGCCATATCAGTCAGCGAAGTCTAACAAAAATAGCGACATAATCTTTTTGTAGTCGGATTGATGGCTCAGTCAGACTGAAAAACCTTTATGTAAACACCTCGATCAATCCGACTGAGCTTTCATTCTGATTGGGATTTAACTGAAATTTCTACTTATTTCTCTTAGTTGGATCCATCAAGGCAAAAATGGCAGCTAGCTTCAGCAGCAGTAGCTTTGGTAACATTCTCGCTGTTGCCTTTTCCATTTCTGAACATGGCAACTATGCACTACTGCACACATGCTAAAATTTAGTTTAGAACAGTTATAATTAGTGTTATTTTAGCAATACTTACTATTATAGTTTAAATATTTTACAATTTTAGTTATAAGTACATCAATGTAAACTAAATTAAGAGAAAATTTGTCAAACGTAAAACAGAGAAGAAAAATAATACTTTTTATTTTAATTAACTTTTTAAAAATTGTTTTCATTTTAGTTCATATAATGCTGATGAATTTGCAAATCAGAATGCAAGTTTAGGTTACTCATAAACCGAACATTCAGAATCCTAGAATCAGATTGTATATGTTCAGACTGACAAAAACTAGTGCATGTAAACAAACCTAATGACTCTATAAATGTTTCATTGAAAATGCTTACTATTCCATCCGTTAATAGTGGTGTTGGGATGTAAGTGAGATAATGCTGGTATAACTAGGATGCTTAACTCTCGAAGTCGAAACAGCATCTGGCACAAAGACCCCATTGGGGAACCCAGTACAGACAGAGCTTGTAGTACAGCCAATGGTCTCTACACGCTCTCTGCTGATGTCCATCTGTGTTTTCTCTTCCCCGCTGCCAGTCACGCCCTCGCTTTCCCAGTCAGACTGTTACGCCTGCACCCCTCTGTACTGCTGCACAGCTCACCTTCAATTTACAATCACAAGAGACACACTTTAGTGCCATTATGCTCTGTTGGACACAGCTCCCCCACATTTTAAAAACATTCTGTTTCCGGTTGTATTCCGCTACAATGTTTTTGCCAGCTTCTTTACGCTCAAGCCTTCTGAACCCAACACTGTTTCCACAGAGACTCGCCAACTCCAAAGCCCACACGTCACGATTCATCAGTGCCAACCTGCCCTGCAACAAGTTCAAGAACCGGCTGGTCAATATCATGCCTTTTGAGTCCACACGGGTGTGCCTGCAGCCAATCCGAGGAGTGGAGGGGTCTGACTACATCAATGCCAGCTGCATCGATGGATACAGGTAGCTGCTCATGGCAAACCATTACGAAAACATTGAGGAGCATGTTTGCTGTAATTCTCAAGGTTTAGATGTAATGTGTTTAAGGTGTCAGTTATATATATATATATATATATATATATATATATATATATATATATATATATATATATATATATATATATATATATATATATATATATATATACTATTTATCTCATATAAGATGCATTTGGTTGAGTTACAGTGCAGTAAAGCACTTCATTGTAGGCCAACTACGATGATTATCTCTTCAGCAGGAACAGCACAGACAACAATGCAGAATATTAGTAACTATGACTGGGCTTGTCATATGCATAACATTGAGAAATGCATGATGAGAACATTGAGAACACTATTTTAATAAAAAGCAGTATTTCTGCACATTGTTGTGTGAAGAACGCATCCACACCAGGAGTTAAACATTCAGAGCAGCATAGACACATTCACTTCAGGTCATTTTGTGCAGGTATAAGTCGTAATATTAATGTTATATAGTACAAATAATGAAGTGTATCCTATATGAGATAAACGAGTTAAATCCCATTGATTAAAAACCCAATATCAAAGTGGTTCATTCTTTGTATTGGTGATCAAAGCACGCAGCCCAAATGAAATGCAGAACATTAATAACTATGACTAGGACTTTCATATACATCATGTTATAATGAGAGCACAGTGCATAGCAGCACAGTGTAGTCTGTCTACACATTTTCAGCCTTCACATTTTTTCTTCCTTACACTTTCTGACAGCTGTTTATTGAATTACTAAAGGGGGCGCTCTCAATGGGGCGAGCACTTGAGAAAATCAGAGAAGGAAAAGCAAGAGAGAAAAGACCAGTCATGTTTGCCGTAAAACGAAGCGTGGGCACAAAATGTCAAAGAGTCTGTGAAGGAAATGTCTAGGGGCTTGATACATCAGCCCCTCTTGTTTGAATTAAAACTTAATGAGAGCTACTCTGGACGAGCTCAGCCTGTGCCAATGTGTAATTGACACCAGTCTTATTTCGAAAACCAAATGAGCTTCAAAAGCGATTCTTCACATCTCCCTCTTTAGCCGAGCCTCTGGGTCTGATCACTCGGAGACTTGTTGTTTCGTCAAAAAGCAGCATTTAAGCCTCTTTTAAACAGCATGTTAATGTGATAAGCAAGCACAGAAACATGCTTGACCTTCTTACTAGTTTACAAAGAGCTATGCCAGCCGAGCGGATACCACATAAAAGCTGTTACTGCGTCTGCTTTTATAACCGTTTTAGTGTTTGTGTTGAATTTTGTTTGATTGGGGGAAAATAGCATCCAAAGGAAGAATTGCATGATTAATATAGAGGTAATCTGGCTTTGTCAAACGCAGTGTGTCCCTGATTTCTGCTGTGTTCTTCGTAGTGAAGTTTTTGTGTGTGTGTGTTCTGGAATGAGTGCTCGAGGGAGGGAGGGGGTCTCCCGCTCTTCTTTGCTCTTCTTTCTGGCTCATCTCTCCACATCTCTCCTGTCTTCTTTTCTGCCATCTCTTCATTTGTCGGAACAAGGCCCTGAGCAGACTTTAATCTCCCAGTTCCTTGTTATTGCCTCGCCTGCAGCACCTTCATTAGTTGTTTACCCGTGGCACTGTTTGTATGAGACAGTGATGTGTTTGCCATGTGCACATCGACTGCCCAAAACTGCAGTAGCAAAGTACACTGCTGCCACCCAGTGGACATATTAATATAACACCCAAACTCTATGTACAGTGTGCACATATATATATATATATATATATATATATATATATATATATATATATATATATATATATATATATATATATATATATATTAGGGGTGTAACGATATCACAAATCGAACCGAAAGATCGCGATACACCACCCACGATACGAATCGCGGAACTCTCGTGGTGTACCGCGGTACTTTCACGCCTCCTACTGCCCATTGTTGATGTGTCACTTATCTCTTACTGACTAATCTATTAATTTATTCAATTTTATTTCCATACATTTGATTAAATTGCATTGGTAACAACTAATACGAGCTTTTTAAACGCTGTTCTAAATATTATATTCCAAAGTTACTGTTTTCCAAGTGCATGTCATGTCACGTGACTTGGGAGTGAGCGTCACACTCGGTTACTACTGCATACGCAGGATGGCTGCTCCGCCTGAGATTGCAGATCCCACAGACACATTTAAGTCTTTTGTGTGGGAACATTTTGGTTTTCCAGTGGAGTACAGGAATGGAATTTGTGTCGTAGACAAAGCACACACAATCTGTCGTAACTGTTTCTCAAAACTTACTTATACGACAGGAAACACGTCTAATATGCAAGCGCATCGGAGACATCACCCCAACATTAATATTAGCGACACACGTAAGAAGCCTCAAAAACAGGAAACTTTTCCCACTGCCTTCAGAATGAAGCTACAAACTAACTCGGACCGTGCTCAAACAATTACATAGGTAATAGGTGTTTTCATGGCACTAGATATGCAGCCGTTTTCCGCTGTTTAGAATGACGGATTTTATTCATAACTCATACAAAAATGAGCCGACACTCAGTGAAAACGTAACATGCCTCACAGACATAATAAATATATCTATAGAAAGCTGTAAATGACTACTTAACGAAATAAAACAAATCTAAAACAAAAACTCATTGTAATCATAATCTGTGAAGATCTCGGCGCATCTAATGAGGAAATCGCGAGACAGGCAACTTCATCCTTGCAACACAGACTTAGAAAACACTAGTTTATTAGTAAATAATTAAAATATCTCCCTAATATTTACCAGTCACATTTATGGTAATTACTTTTGCGGCAAGCTTGAGCCTATTGCGTGTATTTGAACGCAGAACTGTTCAGCTGCGCTGCTGCTGCGGGACACTAAACTCCGTCGAGTCGCTCTTCACAATCGCAGCAGCGCGGTCTCGCGTTGTTTCCACCAGCACGGCAATTTTGTTTTATCACTTATTAATGGATGTCTAAAATATAAAAGTAAGGAGAAGTATAAAACAGGCGGTAGGCCTGGCCCGCGTCTGAACTTTGACGTGAAAATTGGTCTCAGAGGAGCAGTTAGATGTGGCATCCAGCAGTGATGATCCTCCAGCAAAACAGGCACCAATCTCTGAACTGTTTGGAAAGTTAGTTCCAGTGGAGCCAGGCACTCCTGCACCTTGTAATGTTTGTCATATCAAATGTCTTCATATCAATGGTGAAAGATATACATTTTATTTATAATATATTTAATTTTAGTTTACTCGGATAAGCTGACTGCACTACAGAGATAAATGTTTTATTCTGACTAGTCTACATTGGAAGTATTTATTTAAATTTTGTTTACTCAGGTATGCTGACTGCACTAAAAATGTGAAGCCAAAGTTAATAAAGAAAAAGACAAGTTAGTTTGTTGCTATAATTAAGTTAAGTGAATCTATTGTCCTTTTACCAGCAATGCTAAAGAACATGAACCCTGCCACCACAGCAAACCGAACCGAACCGGACCGAACCGTGGCTCCAAAATCGTAAACCGAACCGAACCGTGCCATTGGTGTATCGTTACACCCCTAATATATATATATATATATATATATATATATATATATATATATATATATATATATATATATATATATATATATATATATATGGGAGAACAGCAGATTATAGAATATGGATTCACAAAAGACTTAACATAATGTAACTGTTTGTTTGGCAGCTTCTGCCAGCCTCTAAATTAGACCACCATTCCTTCAAAAAAATGCCCTGTATACAAAACCCCTCCCTCCAAAGAGGAACCTGAATGTGGGAGATGATTGATAGGCAGAGAGCACTTCTGATTGGCTAAAAAGGGCAGGTATCTCCCCTTCTTTACTGTTTTTAGTTTAGAGCTTTCACAGGGACCTTTTTTTTCACAGAGGTCACGTGATGTTTTTACAACACTAATTTAATTGAGATTTGTGAGGTAGTAGGATATATTATATGTGATTTTCCAAAAATATCTTATAAAAATGCTTACATTTCCTTAGTAATATATAAATGTCAGCTGCAGCCATTAATAGGGTAACTGGCAGATATTCAACAAGAAAAAAAGTTAAGAATAGTCAATGAAAAAAACATGACCTTAATATAAATGCCTTGGCAACTAATTGAAATAAAATTAGTTCATGTACTAAAAATATTAAAACCTTTTAAAGAAATAAAAGCTAAATGTAAATAAAGTTAAAAAGGTAAATAGACATATAAAAATAAAATGAATTACAAAAACTTTATTACAGAATAGTTCAAACTGAAAGAAATTTCAGTATATAAAAAGTATATAAATGATAATAAATAAATAAACACAAATGGGACTCTACAATAATTTATAATAATAATAAAAATAAATAAAATAAAACATCACTAGTTAACTACCAACCAATTCATTATTGGATGACTGGTTGACCATCCATTCCCATTTCAGCTATAGTTAAGTCATGTGATCATTCTGAGCAGGGCCAGATTTACCTCTTTTTGTGACATAGGCAAAAAAATGTGTGGGCCCCAATTTCCTATTAACATAATAGGCCAAATATTACCACATTAACATAATAGGCCAAATATTACCACATGACCCAAGCAAATAAAAAATTAGTCTTAATCAGTGGAAACCATTACAGTGTTTTCTATCGCGATAAGCACTTGCGTTCAGTCAATGGAAATCAAGTGTAGTTCTTAATTTGTTTGAGAAAGACCGCTCCACATCGTGGCCACATAACCACTTCAGGAGTGCGTTATTTCTCTAATAATTTTAATGGCCTGGAGTCACAACCACATATCAAGACATTGTTCAGATGATTTGCCTCAAGACATCTGACATGTTTCCATCCTGAAATCTCGTGTGTGTTCAACTAATTATTTTCGCACCTCATGACAAATTGTCCGTCGCAAATTCCAAAACGTCATTTTAGAGCTAATGGAGGCTTGAGCCATTGTTACTGAGCGAACTCCGTAATTAATGCAGTTATTAGAGTGGGAGAGAGAATAAGTGCGTGTCAATACCTGCATCTATGTGTCTCTCAGCAGCATTCTACTAATCCAGGATATGAGTCTTTAAGTTAAACTGCTTCAAGAACCTCACTACTCAGAAATATCATGTAGCTTTTCAGCTGCGAAACCATTTTATTGTGAAATTTTCTGGGCAACACTGACAAGAAGTTTCTGTTCTCATCTCCGCGCTTGTGTGTGTGTCTTGTGTGTGTCTGCACTGTGTGTGCTTCTGTGAGAGAGAACGGGAGAAGGAAAGTGTGATGTCCCTAGCCTATATAAAAGCTGGAAGACATGGAAATAGTTGGTCTTTCTTTACCCTATATATTTATTACTGGTTGATAGCCTGTCGTATAACAAAAATATTATATATCTCTGTATTGTGTTTGGCCCCCCCTGGACGAGTAAACTTGTGTGTGTGTCCACAGACAACAGAAGGCCTATATTGCCACTCAGGGCCCTCTAGCAGAGACCACTGAGGACTTCTGGAGGATGTTATGGGAGCACAATTCCACTATTGTAGTGATGCTGACCAAACTCAGAGAGATGGGACGGGTAAGAGCACTTCCCTCCCTTCAGCTCGCATCCTGGTGTTTTATTCAGAGATTTACTCTTATTTTTCCACATCCTGCAGGAGAAGTGTCATCAGTACTGGCCAGCTGAGCGCTCTGCCCGCTATCAGTACTTTGTGGTGGATCCCATGGCTGAATACAACATGCCCCAGTACATCCTGCGAGAGTTTAAAGTCACAGATGCCAGGGTATGTGGATCTATCTGCCAGAGGAGTGTTATTTGTGTTTGTTTTTTTATCCGAATGTTCCTCAGTATGGTACTTGAGGGCACCGCTGGGGTGTGTGAGCAATCTTTTGCTGGTGAGAGATATTTCACACATATACGGTGCTCTCACCTCCTGCGGCTCGCTTTGGACTCTAGCTTTCTGGCGGCTATAAATAGTACAAAGGTTATGAACAAGCTTGTAGCTAAATCGTATACACACACACAGAGGCTCCTTGCTGCGGAGGAGTGCAGCTGTTGTGTGTGCATGTGAGAGTGAAACCAGAAGTCCTGATAAACCATTCATTCTTTACTCCCTTCAGGACGGTCAGTCTAGAACCATTAGGCAGTTCCAGTTCACTGATTGGCCGGAGCAGGGAGTGCCAAAAACTGGCGAGGGGTTCATCGATTTCATTGGCCAAGTTCATAAAACCAAGGAGCAGTTTGGGCAGGATGGACCAATCACTGTGCACTGCAGGTGAATTGACCTGTGATCTGAAGTCTGAATATAAATACAGGTCATACAGTCAAGATGATCAGCAGATGATCACCCTAAAGGTTTATTTTGTAATAATGATGAAATTATCCTGCTTATTACACAGCTACTTACCAAAATAAACATTTTACGCATAAAAAGTGATGGATACATTTAGTTTATGCAGAGTTCACAACATATTGTTACACAAGTATTCTAATTACATATATATATATATATATTTTTTTTTTGTAATAATATTTTTTTTTTTTTTTGAATAAGTAATTCTCTTTTTTGCACATTTATTTATTTTATTTTATAATGTTGCTTAATTTAATCATTTTTAATAATTATTTTTTATTTAATTATGTACACTTTATTATTGTTAAAATGTTTAATAAACAATCTTTTTTTTCTTTTGCAAGTGTTATATTTAAAAAATTTGTTTTGTAATGTTTTAACTTCTCAATAAGTAACAAATACAGTTTTTAATAATCATTTATATTGTTATTTTTTAGATGTATTGAATTGACACATTTTTTTAATTGTAGAGTTTAATAAAAAAAAAATTGTAAATAAAGTTTGGACATTTAGTTTTTTTTTCATTTCATTATTTAATTTCATTTTTAATCACAGCCTGACAAACCCAGATTTAGTGCATTACAGTCTAGTGTAGATCCTTGTGTAACAGGTGTTAAGGTAACAGATGCTGTTGTTTTGCAGTGCTGGAGTGGGAAGAACGGGTGTTTTTATCACTCTAAGTATTGTCCTGGAGAGGATGAGATATGAGGGTGTGGTGGATCTCTTCCAGACGGTTAAGACCCTGCGCACACAAAGGCCTGCAATGGTGCAGACAGAGGTACAGTACTGTCCTACTGCCCAAAACTTTTAATACCACTTGTCCAATATACAGTTAAAGCTGCTGATTTAAACTTAAAAGACTTACCAAGGACGATAACTATAAATATAACAATAAAGATAAAATCGTTCTCAGTATTAAAGAGAGCGGAGTCCACACCACAACTATAACGATAAATGCACAGAGAAACAATATTTCAGAATGTTTTTTTTTCCCTGATGAACGATAAAAACATTGACAACCAATAAGAATCACTCCTGCTGTAATGAGCTTGAGAATTTAAAGCGGCGGACGCACTTGTGCTTAGAATAAACAGACAGTATCGTTCGCTGCTGTGGACGCTAATTTATAGTTATCGTTCTCGGTGTGAATGGCCCTTTAGAATTACTGATAAGTAGTTAGTAGTTATCCAACAGACTCCAACTGTTGTTTGTAGAGCCGCTCGTGCACACAGACAACAAAGTGTTATTTTTTTCTAAGGACACCTTTCACCTATTTCAGTGGTGTCATCAGAGTTATTTTATATATGGTAGCACTGACAGCAGCTTTAGCAGCAGTTGATATGGAGCATGAGCTCTGTCACCAATTCCGTGTTATTAGTTAAGGAGGCGATTGTTTCTCCCGGTGACACAAGCTGGTTTTTTCCCCCCGCAGGACCAGTACCAGCTGTGCTACAGAGCAGCTTTGGAGTACCTGGGGAGCTTTGATCACTATGCAACGTAACCACTCCTGGACCACAGCCCTCTGGTACAACTCTTCAGGAGTGCACCAAGTGTTCCTTCACAGCCACCATCCCCATCCTGTACAGAGATCTGGGGGGGTGGGAAGGGCAGGCTATCCAGTGGCTGGTTAACCAATCACAGAAGTCCATTATCGACTGGCACCAAGAGATTGCTTTAAGTAATATAGACAACTCTCTTTCAAGAAGCAACATCTAAAAAAAAAAAAAAAAAAAAAATGATATTGTAGTTTCTCCTTACTGTACGCCAACCCACACTACAGTCAAAGGCTACTGGTAGCACTAATTTTTTTTGGCTCTTTTTTTATTTGTATTTTTTTTTATCATGATTATAATTTGTTATTATTTTACAAAATTCTGTATGACAATATTGTTATCATTCTTATTTAGAATATTTGTGTGTTGTTGTTTTTTTTAACATCTTTTGTCTTAATGGCCTTTTCCATGGGTCTGCCTTTTCTTTTTTTGGTACCGTTTTATTTGTATTTTCTTCATAATAGGTTATTTTAGCACAAGGACATGTATTTTTAACATGTTCCTGATACTAATACCAGAGAACCACCGTTCTCTAAGCTGCTGATGGTTTGACTTTGTAACATGATTTTACTGTTTTTGTTTTTGTTGTTTTTTTTCTTCGTTATGTACAATTGGTATTATTGGGCTAAAATGAATGATTTCACTTTTGGAGAAGCCTTTACTGTTCTGTCTTTGTCTTGAAAAAAGAAAAATCTCCAACTGTGAGACATGTGTATTTGGGTTAGTGGTAAGAAAAGCTTTTTGTATGGGGAAAGCAAATCAACTAACTAATAAAATCGGCACTGTACAGAACTCAGTAAGGGTAAAATGCGATTTGTGAGGAATAAATTAAAACCTTCTGATTGGAGCGCATTCACCATGAGGGATGGTACCGACAACTAAATGCAATCCTAACAAAAAGTGCCCCTTCTCTGTGACATTTGAAGACCTAATGAGACCAATCGCCGCCATTGGCACCTGTACAGTATAAACCACTCCCCCAAAGGGAGAGTCAGCTCGGTTTATTCCAACTCTTCTCTTTTTATACAGAAATATATATATATATATATATATATATATATATATATATATATATATATATACATAAATTTATAATTATAAATAAATATAAATACTATTATAGATACAGTATATAAACAAGTTCTGCTCTATTGTCCATAATTCTCTCAACGTAATCCTGGACTTTTCTTGATATTCCAACATAGAGAAAATTACACAAGAGACTGCTGTGTGTGAATCTATTCATGGTATAAAAGTTATATCTACTGTAGTATCTACGCACCCCAGGTATTTGGCAGTCTTCTCTGGTGGGGTAGGGTTGCAAATTAAAGACACTTCCTACAGGATGTCATTTCATGCCTGCTGAATTACAACCGGCATGTTAAAGGGAGACCTGGCCATACATTCAGAATATGTTGGCAAGTTCATTTTTACCTTGTGAATGATTAGTGCTGTAGAGGTTCGATCTTGTTGTATACACAGTCTGTTTTCTATTTGTTAATAAGAAAACTGGAATAAAAAATGCTGCAGAAAAAGAAAAAAAAACTTGATGTAATAAAGTTCAATGATTGGTTTTTGTACAAAATATTGTTTGTGTGTGTGTGTGTGTTTCTAGACTTAACTGTGTGTTATTTGTTAGATGTAAGATGACTTCATCAATCAACCCAATGCTTTATAAAGCACTCAAATAACACTTCCTTTAAAGGGGGGGTGAAATGCTATTTCATGCATACTGAGTTTTTTACACTGTTAAAGAGTTGGTTTCATACACATAGCACACTATCACACTTCTTTAATTCAAATCCAAGGATTGTTATGCTCCACCAGTTAGTATAACCGGGACTGCTATAACCAGTACTTGTTAAGTAGAATGGCAGTTATTTTTATATTAGTCACTTACATACTGTCTCAACTGAGGTTGGAAATAGACTTTGCAGGACAGTGGGTCCCCAGAAGCAGGGTTGAAGACCTATGGTATAGAGTGAAAGTGAAAGTGACGTGACATTCAGCCAAGTATGGTGACCCATACTCAGAATTTGTGCTCTGCATTTAACCCATCCGAAGTACACACACTGTGAACACACACCCGGAGCAGTGGGCAGCCATTTATGCTGCGGCGCCCGGGGAGCAGTTGGGGGTTCAGTGCCTTGCTCAAGGGCACCTAAGACGTGGTATTGAGGGTAGAGAGAGCACTGTACATGCACTCCCCCCAACTACAATTCCTGCCGGCCCGAGACTCGAACTCACAACCCTTCGATTGTGAGTCCGATTCTCTAACCACTAGGCCACGACATATTGCACAATATCATATAGAGGACATATACACTTATAATAAGTGCAATTGCACAAAGCACATCACATTCTGTTATTCATTCATTCATGCTTCCCTTTTCCACTCCAACATTCCAATAATTCCTGCCCACTAAAAGCTGCACAGATATACATTATTTTACCCTGACATGTAAAGCATCTATTTAACGGTTTAGAAAAAGTTCAGTTGATTCACACTTTACTGTATATCATCATCATGATATGTATTGTCATATCATCCAGCCCCACTTTTTAGAATATTTTGGGGTGTTGATGACACAGTGGATAAGACACCAGTGTGAGACACCAATGTGTTCCTTAGCAAGACACTTAACCCCTAGTTGCTCCAGAGGCGTGTGACCTCTGACATATATAGCAATTGTAAGTCGCTTTGGATAAAAGCATCAGTTAAATTAATAATGTAATGCAGAACGGCGTTTTTTAACAATTGTAGGCTACTCGGCAGGTTCAGGAAATAGTCCTCCATAAAATGTGTCACACACTGCAGGCTTGAGTGAGGAACGGCGGATTCGACGAAGGAGCGGCTTGGGGTTGAAAACCGATCCGGCAATCCACAGTGCGAAGTTGATGAATTTCCGACCAGTGACCAGCATGGATCAGTCCCAGGCATGAAGAAGTGGATATCATCCTCTTTTGGAAGGCCAAACAAAGTAGTTTCACTTTCACAACAAAACACACAGCATCTCCACAACATGGCAGCAATAAAAATACTACAACGAGAATGAAAGTTAAGCCTTCTTTCCTTGCGTGAACATTTGGGAGGTGTCCTCCTAAAATGTCTCATTTAAACATGCCCCCACATGTCTATGTCACAATGTGGGAAGATTTGAATAATGCTGCCCAAATGTTCACATGATGGCTCAACTTTTATTCTTGCTGTAGTATTGCTGCTGCCGCCATATTGTGGAGACACTGTGGGTTTCGTTGTAAAAGAAAAAAATACTTTGTTTGGCCTTCCAAGAGGGCACAACTAGAAATCAGTGGTTAAGTTGTATTTACAACACTGTTCCAGAACATTTCAAACCAAATATTCAGATGTGTGAAGCACATTTTATGGAGGACTGTTTCCTGATCCTGGCAGTAGATTACAATGCCGACTGTTCTGACTCTCAGTCTTGTAAGTACGTTTACATATTTAAAGAATTTGCCACTGATGATTCAAACGCTAGTTTTAAGCAGTGTAAAGCAGTGCTTGTTGTTTGTCATTTCTCCAATCACAACTGCAGACATGGTTTTATGTTTATGCGGTGCGACATGCAACACGCAACACGTAAAAATACAGCATAAATCAATATAATCTGTAAATATTTCCCCCCTGGATGCAACAAATGCCTCGTTTGTAATGTGTTTTATTGTTTTTGCCGATGTTCCAATATGTTAAGGGGTGTAACATTTCTGTCACATGCTTGAGGCATTCGGCCAATCAGAGCACACCTAGCTTTTCAGAGCGATGAGCTTTGTTAAAAATTACGCATTTCAGAAAGGTGGGGCATAGAGGAAAAACAAATATGTACAGTATGTGGAAAATAATGTGGTTTTCGAACCATAAACCACATAAACATAATTCATTACACTAAATACACAAAATAATGTTCTTTTTAGAAACATCATATGACCCCTTTAAAATACAAAATAGTATTTTGTATTTCAAATCCGTATTTTAAATATGTGTATCTGAAATACTGCCCATCCCTGCGTGAGTCAATATGCTCAGAAACCATAGCATTGCCCCCGACAACAATTAACCAACCAATCAGAATCTCAGAATACCCTTTTCAGTAGGCTATTGGAGGCGGGACCATAACTTTTACAGCCAGAATGGCTACTCAACCATAATTGTATAGAAATATCATCAAGGTGGTTTGAATGTTGTGGATTTCACAACTTTAATTAACTCTTTTAAAGTAAATTGGTTAAAACAGTTTATTAAAAATAGTAGTTCTATGTAGACTATTTTTTCTTAAACTTTTATTTAATCAACTTGGTGGTATCCATTTTTTTTCTTAAATGCAATTTTGATGTTAAGAAAATACCTCTTAAGTTATAATTAAAAAAAAAAAAAATACTAAGTAAATCTGTTAATATTAATAGTTAATATTAATTAACTTAGACAAGCTCAAATGTACACACATACCATGTAGTTTTCACAGAAGCCTGAAGAACTTGATTAGTTTGATCAGGTGTGTTTAATTAGGGTTGAATCTAAACTCAACAGGACAGTGGGTCTCTAGGACCAGATTTGGACACTCCTGCCCCAGAGAAGCAAGCAAAGCCAGACATGCACGTTTCTCAAAATGTGTTTCTAAGAATAAGAATAAACTAGAAATGAAACTAACTAAAGGAGATTTGTGCTAGAGTAAGATATAAAATAACACTACATGAACTAATGTAGATGGGTTATGTAATAAGTTATAAAATGTTTAACTGACTCAGAGAAATTATAGAATTAGAATAAAATAACACTAAAGTTATAAATAACACTAACTAGAAGAGGAATGATAGAATAAGTTATTAAAAAAATAATTAGAGGGGTGATGGATTATGTTATAAAATAACAACACTACAGAATGATAATAGAATAAGTTAGAATAACATTAAATAAAGTAAAATAAATTATAAAACAACAAATATACATAAAGTATAAGACATTATAGTATACAATAACACATTTGGTGGATTATTCTTGAATATTTAGACCAAAATGAAATGACCAGTAGATGGCCTGCTCTCTGACTCCAGACCTGAACCAGGGAATATGGAAGTAAAATAATGACAAAAAGCATGTTGAATATCAACTGAAAAAAATTATGCATTGCATAAACAGTGCTTGCATTTTAATGGCTTGTATTTTCAGGGCTTGCATTTTTAGGTTCTGAAATTTAACATAGTTGTTTATTTAAGCTGTGAATAATTAAATTCAAAATATTTCGCACACCGGGAACACTTCCCATAACACACGATGCACCTGCTACATTGCTTCTGTCTAAATAGCTTACTTTACCACTAATCTATAAAGAAAATGCAGGGTGTTGTTTCCTTCTTACCTCATTTGCTTGCCTGTATATAGTTTGCATAATCATCAATAAAGTGTATTCTGAGATCTGAGGTCCTATATCACTGTACTAGTTCACAGAAGCACGTTATGCGTAGTTGGGGAATCCTTGAGTGTGACTTGTGGGGATCCCCAATATAAAAAGCCATAGACTGTATAAAAACATGGACATAATGTCTGTGATACCAGCCCTAGGTTTTCCAAAGAGATTTTTGAAGCCAAAAGTAGGCGGAGCCGTCCATCGCCTTCTTGTCAGCACGTCACTCCCAAACAATGAAAAACGGGCAAAGAGGCGGGCATGCCCATCTAGCGCAATGGCGATGACAACAGTGGCAATCCACCTGTCACTCAAGTGCTGGCCGTCGACATCTTGTCAGCGTGTCACTCCCGGATAATCGAAAATGGGCAAAGAGGCGGGAGCTTGTTGCTGAAACCATGCCCATCGCGTGCAATGGTGATTTTAGCAATGGCAGACCGAAATTTGCCTGTCTAATATTATACATTATATTTTTAAACGGATTGAACATTTTGGAAGTGAATTCTGGAAGGTGAATATGAATTATTGTATTTTTACTTATGTAAAGGTTTGTGAAATATTTTGCATTGAAATATTCACAGCTTAAATAAACAACTGATTATCATGTTATGATCATGTTAAATTACCGACCTAAAAATGCAAGCCATGAAAATACAAGGGATTAAAATGCAAGAACTGATAATGCAATGCATTGTTTTGTTTTTGTTTTTTAGTTAGTGCTATTCAACATGTTTTTTTTTTTTTTTTTTCAAAGACATATGGCATTATTTTATTTCCATAAGGGACCTCAAGTTTAAATTATTTTGTTCAGTTATTTGAATTAAGTTATATTAAAACAATCTAACAATACAAATGCTAAATAAAAATGTAGCTGTTCCCAACAATAATTATAACAAGCTATGCACATATATAATAGTAAACGATGTCTTGTTACATAAAACCATTACAATCATCAATAAAAAAAGTATTTAAAAGTAAAAAGTAATTAAATGTTTTTAGATAATTTTATTTGATTTGATTGGGGGTTACCAGAAAAAAAAAATACATCTAAATCTGACAACACATGTAATACATTTCTGTAATGCACCAACAGAGATGCAGTTAAAATATTTAAAGCTGCGGTTCATAACTTCTGGCGCTCTAGCAGTTAATAAACAGAACTGCGTGCGTCTTGCGGATTGTAGCCGGAGCTACGTCTCTTAGTCAGCTGCAAATATGTCTTGACCCCAAAAAATTCTAACAAAACGTTTCTCAGTGGTTTACAGTAGTATCAAATGTACTTAAAAACATACTAAAAGTTTACCAAAGTTTGACTCCAAAAAAGGCCCCGTTTTTCAAAATGGCTGCCACCAGGTCCTTAAAATGACCATTACTCCTTTGTATTCCTCCAAGACCAGAAATATTGGTGCCTGATACATGTTTTTGCCATGTAATATTATAACTAGCATATTTGCATGATAGATAAGTGATTACAAGTCCAATTATATATTAAAGCAATTGATTACAAGCATATTTATGGGGAAAATATGTACAATTTCCCTTAAGTACATGCAGGTACATGTAAAAAAAAAAAAAATTTGAATATCATGGAAAAGTTACTTATTTTTTGTAATTTATTTTAAAAAGCAAACCTTTTATATTCTACATTTATTGCACATGCAAAAACTGAAATATGTCAAGAGTTTTTGTTTGAGTTCTGATGGATACGACTTTTAGAATATAGAAAATTAGAATATTTTCTCAAAGATCAATCAACAAAAGATTTACAAAACAGAAATGTAAAAAATCTCCAAAATAGGTTTAATTATGCTATCAATACTTGGTTAGGGCTCCTTTTGCAATTACTGTCTGTGGTACTGCAGGTTGCTTTGATGGGGCCTTCAGCTTCTCTGTATTGTTTTTCAGATGTTACTTATCTTCCTCTACACAACATAGATTCTCTGTGAGGTCCAGGTCAGGTGAGTTGGCAGGCCAATAAAGCACAATAATATCATGGTCAGCAAATCACTTGGAAGTGGTTTTGGCACTGTGCGTAGGTTGTGAGGGTTTTGCACTTTGTTTTATGTTTTGTTTATTGTGTCTAGTATCAGCACATGGCTTTGTTAATTGTTTTCTCGGCCATGTGCTCCTTTAGCCCCTCCTCCTTGTTTCCTGTTTATGTTTATGTTTATGTGTATGTGTATGTGTATGTGTATGTGTATGTGTATGTGTATGTGTATGTGTATGTGTATGTGTATGTGGCTGAATACGTACCCGTCTCTCCTTGTCTGGTTGGTCTTGTGCCCTTGTCTAGTCCTTGCAGTTCTATGTTTTTGTCTTTCTCCTTATTTTAGTAATTTGTTTGTTCTTACTTTTGGCTTTTATTTGTAATATTTATTTGGCTTTTCTAGTCTTGATTCTTGTTGGTTAAACTGGTAATTTCTTATCTTCTTACTTAACCTTTTATTAGTTCATTGGCTTATATCTTTCCTTGTCTTGAGTTTAATTTGTGTTTTGTGGAGCTTTGGCCTGTCTAGTTTTGTTTTTGAGTTCCTGATCTGTCCCTGTGTGTCCTGCCCTGGTTCTACCTACCTGGAACTTGGTCTGTTTCACAGTCAGTGGTCAACAAGTGTCTGCTGCCTTGTGTGGTCTTCTCCATCAGCCTGGTTTTGCTGCCCCCTCTGTTGCCAAGTATTCTGCCAGTTGTTTCCTGAAGCTTTTCCAGTGGCCTCCCCTAGTTGTTCCTGTTAACCGTTATCTATTCACTTCACTACCCTCTTGTATCAGTCTGTTTTGTCAATAAAACCTTATTACCTCCCAATGAAATTGGGTCCTCCCTCCTAGATCCCTGACATAGGTGCTAAATTCCTGCTGCAAAATTAAATCAGCATCTCCATGAAGCTTGTCAGCAGATGGAAGCATAAAGTGCTACAAAATCTCCTGGTAGATGGCTGCATTGACTTTGGATTTGATAAGACATAATGAACTAACACAAGCAGACGTCACAGCACTCAAATCATCACTGACTTCAGAAACTTCACACTGGACTTTGGATTCTGTCCCTCTCTTCAGTCTTCCTCCAGACCTTGAATTCCAAATGAAATGCAAAATTAACTTTCATCTGAAAAGAGGACTGTGAACCATTGAGCAACAGTCCAGTTCTTTTTCTCCTTATCCCAGGTGAAATGCTTCTGATGTTTTTTTTGTTTTGTTTTTTTTTTGGTTCAGGAGTGGCTTGGTTTTAGGAATGTGACAGCTGTAGCCCTTTTCTTGAAGATGTCTGAGCTTGATGACTCTTGATGCAATGACTCCGGCTTCAGCCCACTCCTTGTGAAGCTCTCCCAAGTTCTTGAATCTGCTTTTCCTGACAATCTTCCCAAGGCTGAAGTCATCCCTGTTGCTTATTGTAACAACAAACACTTCCTAATCATCGGGAAGAAGGAGGCGGGAACCGGCGCACAATCAAAAACTCATTTTAATAATCAAAAGTAAATACAAAACGGCGCACCAGCCCCTCACGGACGACTGGTGCGCACAAATAAAAAGCAAACATAAAATAATGTCCCAGGCCTGGTCCTCTCTCGTCCTTCACGGTCGTCACTCCAGTTTTATATCCTTCCATCTCCTACGTGGGACTCGATACTAGCGGTGGGGCTCAGGTGTAGCTCATCTCCAATCACTACACCTGGCCTCACTCCTCGTTCCCACGCCTCTCGGCCCCGCCCCACTCGCCACATACCCCCATCGCCCCTCGCAGGCCGGGGGGTACTCCCGAGACTGCGCTCTACTCCCCCCCCCCCTTCCCTCCGGGGGAGACCGCTCACGGGGACCTGCGGGAACCTGGGGGTAGGACAGACGAGGCGAGAGAAAAGGAGATGGAAGGAGGAGCGACAGGGACGAGAGAGGGGAGAGAGGAAAAAAAAAAAGAAAAAAAAAAAATCCGGTTCCCAGACGCACTGCTGCTCGGCCCTCCACCGGCTGGGTGATCTCCTCCGCGGTGCCCGGCGGTGGCACTGGACGGCCCTCGGTGGACGGCACGACACTCCTCCGCCGCCCGGTGGACGGCGACGGCTCCTCCGATTTTGGGCAGCGGCAGGAGTCCCCCGTTCCCTGCCCCTCCGGATTCCGTCACGGAGGCGGCAGGCTCCGCCCCCCTGGCGAACGGCGCCGACTCCTCCGCTCCCTCACGGACGGCAGCCGCCCCTCCTTGTCGTGGGCGGTCGGCAGCGAGCTCGCCCGTCCCCGGCAACTCGCTCCAGCCCACCGCCTCGAGCGTCCATGGCGGCACGTACCTCGCCAGCTCGAGGGCACCGCGGATTCACCACAGCGGCGAGGGATCTTCAGCAGCGCGTCCCTCCTTCTCCCGGGCTTCGGCACCACTGTAACGATTCAAATCTCCATATTCATCGGGAAGAAGGAGGCGGGAACCAGCGCACAATCAAAACATAATTTTAATAATCAGAAATAAACACAAAACGGCGCGTCAGCCCCTCACGGCGACTGACGCGCACAAATAAAAGCCAAAACATAAAATAATATCCCAGGCCTGGTCCTCTCTCGTCCTTCTCTCTGCGGTGACTCGGCTTATATCCGGTCTCTCCACGCCAATTACTGCAATCAAACACACGTGTTCGTTAATTGCATTTGACCTACTTACGCCTCGCTCTGCTCCCTCCGTCTCTCTCCCGTTGCGGATTCCGCTAAACCACGCCCCCCTCGCCACACTTATGAAGTTACTTTTGGGTGCAGTAACTTTTACATTGAATGTAGTCTGTGTTTTAGCAAAACAAGTTACATGACATTGGCTAAATTGTTTACATCTCTGGTTCACCCCAAACAATGATAAAACCTTACAGTATTCTCACAAAATCATCTATTCCATAAGTATGTAATCATGTCAGTGCAATTTAGACAAGTCCAATGGATTCACATACCCAGAAAACATGGGGTTAGACACCAAGATTACTTGACTAAGTCAAATAATGAAGGAGTTAGGATATTTTAAGGGCTCCCTGCCCATCTTGAAAATGACACTTTTCTAGTGGTCAAACTTTGGTAAACTTTTAGTATGTTATTAAGGACACTGAATACTACAAAAAACAGCTGAGAAACCTTTTGTTAGAATTTTTTTAGGGTTAGGTGTTTTATTTTCATATATGCAGCCGTCTATCTCTGTTTATGTCTATACACGCGAATGGAGAACATGGTTTGGAAAATTGATTCATGGTGTACTCGCATAATATATAAATGTAGTACATTTTGAACACAAAATGTTACGGCTGCTTTAACTGCATCTTTAATCTCATCTGTGACTTGTTTTTGTTATTTTTTAAAGCTTAATAGAACTTAATTAACATGAATAAATAAATAAGTTAAACATTAATAAATACATTTCCAAATTAACGGTAAATTTACGTACATGCAGCGTGTATATGTACATTACATACAAATTTGCACACTTATACTTCACTTATATTCACTTACTCATAATTATCCATGGTGAGTCTCTCTGCAGCCACAAAAAGAATATTCTCTTTAAGTTTTTAAATCTAACATAAGGTCATCTTTATTTTTCTGAGATTATAAAGAAACTGGTCATGGTATTGCCATAAAACGCCATAGTAATAAGTCAAACTCATATGTTTTAACAAGTCAATATTTAAACTAAATCTCCAGACAAAAATACAAGATAAACTGTGTATGGCAGGCAGCAGGAAGGCTACTCTAAACGTAACAGTGATTTGATTGGTTGATGGTTGTGATAACTCTGGGGTGCGTGGAGCATGGCGTGGAGTCGACAAGCAATAAACAGGTCCAGTGCGCGCATGCGTGCTGCGCGAGAATAGTGCTGATGGAGGATAGTGAAGAGAAGGATCTGCTGTTAGCTAAGCATCTCTACTAAGGTCGAGGGCAGTTATTAGGGTTTTTTTCAACAGAGTCAGTAAGTATGGATACATTACTTCCCCTGTTAGTTTCTATATTTACGTAATTTCTATAATTTACGGTTTAAAATAATTGTTAATAGTGGTAAAGTTGCTAGCTTCGAAGAGCTAACCGTTGCACTTTCTCTACTGCAACCAACAGCTTCCTCAATTATGCACCTTTTATATTATATGTGTCATTTGTACTTTATAACATATTCCATACCCTATCGTGCACTTTGTATCGTTTGGATCCTTTAAGTTATCTGGTGTTCTTGTACATAATAATGTTTACGTTTGGCCTACCTCGTTAGCCTAGCCGCACGACTTTTAAAGAGACGCAGGTGTTGGCCAATCAGAATCCAAGCTTCTGACTACAAGGCGGAACGTGCGAATGGGCGTGTCGTGCATTGTGTACACTCTATACATGCCGCACTGGAAGAATATGAGGTTTTGTCTCACTGTCATAGCCAAATAAAGCGTGTTTGTTTAGCCTGTTCACAGTTATGCTACGCGGCTGTAGATTATCACGTGGTGTGTGTGTGTGTGTGTGTGTTTTCTCAGTTCTTTGAAATTCTGGAATAGTTAATGAAACCTAGCAAGCCAGCATGTAAATAATGTGGTGTCACTGTTTAAATTAATTCACAGTGACTTGTCATCTGGGTATTCATACAATATCCCATTTATTATGTAGCATGGGTTTTCAAACTGAGGTCATGGGTCCCCTTTAGGTGTAAGGGGGTCTTTTAGAAAAGTTATGAGGATAAATTGTGTAAAAAAAATAAATAAATAAGTTTATAAAAAATATATTAAAAAACATCTGTAAGGTTAAAATAAATTAATGTTTAAATAAGAATACAGGCAGTACAGTAGTATAATGAGTAGAAAATTTGTTGAAATACTAAATATTTTAGGCAAATTTATATATTTGTAATGTTTACTTGTCACAGTAAAAATTTGGTCTATACAAGAAGCATAGAAATGTAGATGCTTTTTACATTTTAGGATGGATGTTTCTCACACTAGGATGTCCCCAGTGGCATCTAAAAAAAATATTTTAATGTCAAATTTGTAAACATATATATATATATATATATATATATATATATATATATATATATATATATATATATATATATATATATATTTATGAAATCAGAATGTTTAATGTTTCGTTATTTGCTGATATAGTCTGTTTATATTATGCACTTTGAGATATTAAAGTCCAGTTAATTTGTCTCACAGGTGTTGAGGACTCGGTCAGCCAAGATGGCGTCTGACACGCCGGTTTCTAGGGGTATAATGACCTTTTACCCCACAATTGAAGAGTTCAAGAACTTCAATCGCTACATTGCATACATGGAGTCCCAAGGTGCACACAAGGCAGGCCTGGCCAAGGTCAGATGAAGACACTACTCTTTACCTTTTAGGCTAAGCTACTACTGTCAAAAAGACATGCATAAAATGATATTTGTTTTGCTCAACTACAGATCGTCCCGCCCAAAAACTGGAAGCCTCGATGTTCTTATGATGACATTGATGACCTACTAATACCTGCACCGATTCAGCAAGTTGTTACTGGGCAGTCAGGGCTGTTCACCCAGTACAACATCCAGAAAAAAGCCATGACTGTCAAAGAGTTCCATAAAACAGCCAACAGTGACAAGTAAGTCTTGTTGCCCTTTTACTAATTTTCCAGTGGAAACTGATTATAACCTCATCTGCCCTTCCTATTTAAGGTTTTGCGGTCCTCGGTATGATGATTTTGAAGAGCTTGAAAGGAAATACTGGAAAAATTTAACCTTTAACCCTCCAATCTATGGAGCTGATGTTAATGGGACCCTGTATGACCCTGTGAGTACACACTTGTAAGCACTCTGAATGAGTTCTGTTTGGTTTTACTTTTAATTTGAGTGCTCTTTGATGTGAAGTCATTGTTTCCTTTTCATGTCTTACACAGGATGTCAAAGAATGGAATATAGGGCACTTGAATACCATCCTTGACACCGTGGAGCATGAGAGTGGAATCACTATAGAGGGAGTAACCACACCCTACCTCTACTTTGGAATGTGGAAAACCACTTTTGCTTGGCACACTGAGGACATGGATCTCTACAGCATTAATTACTTACACTTCGGGGAACCAAAGTCGTGGTAAGTTTGCTTGTCAAACCTGTGGCTTTCACTGGAATGCAGCTTGGTTAACTTTGTTGCTAAAATGTGAGCCCATGGGCATAAAGGTGGTTATTGTAATTGTGTGACTTGATGCCAAGTGCTACATTTGTCTGGAATGATCTCACAGGTACTGCGTGCCTCCCGAACATGGAAAAAGACTGGAGCGTTTAGCCAAAGGTAAACACCCTTTTATATCCTCAATTCTCAAAATAGTTTTCTCGATTTACATTTGCTCATATTTATTGCTTCCTATTGTTTTCCTAAGGCTTCTTCCCTGGAAGTTCACAAAATTGTGAAGCATTTCTTAGGCACAAGATGACTCTTATTTCTCCCTCAATTCTAAAAAAGTATGGCATTCCTTTTGAGAAGGTATGTTGCTGTGAGTGCATTTTTCCAACTGATGACTTTTTATTATTAGTAGACCTAATTAGGCCTGTTTCACACTAGACACGTAAGCAGAGTATAATCAGACACAGTGAAGACACATCTTGTTTATGTGTGGGACAGTGGGAGGGGACCACAGTCTTATCATAGTAGAGTATGCAGCCCAGCATAAATCAAAGCATGTGACCTACATTTGTCAGAAGAGAACAGCTAAAAAAGCTGGCACAATGGACAATAGTTATCTGTAGTACACAGACTTGTGTTCACCTGCGCCAGTGTGAAAGCACAAAAGGCCTGCGCTGTTTCCACTCTGCTTATGCATCCAGTATGAAGCCAGACTTGGGCTTCCTATTTCCTCAATGTGCTGTACATTTGTTTGTATTTATTTGAGGAGGTTTTGTGATGTCGTTGTCCGTTTTTGCTTTGCAGATCACTCAGGAGGCTGGAGAGTTCATGATAACGTTTCCATATGGCTATCACGCAGGGTTTAACCATGGTTTCAACTGTGCTGAATCTACCAACTTTGCCACAAGACGATGGATTGATTATGGAAAGCAAGCCATACTGGTAAAAATTAATAAATAAATAACCATTCAAAAGTTTAGGGTCGGATATATCACAGGAGTAAATAAATGCCTTAAAATAGAAGAATGTATACTAAATTGTAATTTTTTTATTTTTATTATTGTGTTTTAGGGATGTAATGATATGAAAATCATGATTATAGTGACCAAAATTGTCACGGTTATTAGTATTATCATAATATTGTTAAAATGTGCTGGAGATGTTCAAAAAGTACAAATCACAGACACAGACAAATCACTTCCCCAAGTTTTATATTTAAAAATCAACCCACAACAAATAAAATTTACTTTTTGTTTGCTTAAAGGTGCAATGTGTAATATTTACAGAAATGCAATATAATATACATAACTGTGTTTTCAGAGGTGTGTTAAGACCTTACTTAATGGACCGTTACGTTTTTATGACCTTAGATCAGGGCTATTCAAATCTTACCCTGGAGGGCCAGTGCACTGCAAGAGTTTAGCTCCAGCTCTGATCAAACCCACCTACCTGTGATTTTTGAACGATCCCAAAGACGGGCTCAGGTGTGTTTGCTTAAGGTTGGAGCTAAACTCTGCAGTGCACTTGACCTCCAGGGCAAGATTTGAATAGCCCTGCCTTAGATTGAGCTATTTCTATCTACATACACCACAGGTCCCCTAACGTGGAAGTCACCACCATGTTTGTACAGCAGCCCTAACCAGACAAACTGCTCTACAGAGTGCCTTTCGTCACTTTGTTGTTCTTGCGAATAAAACACTGACACTATAAATAACAAGTACATTAACATTTGCATTAACATCGGTTTATTGAATAATTAGGTAAATATAATTCCTTGATTTACCTTTGTAAAGAAATCTCATTGCCCTTGCTGTCTTTAGTGATGACATCACTACCTGTGTCGGCCACCATAGCTTCTCTAAAGAGAGGGGTGAGCGGGGGGACTGAGCCTTTGGTTGCAAGTCGAAACCACACCTCTATATGCCGCTAAAATTTACACACTGCACCTTTAATCACGAAAAACAGTAACATTAACAGTGTATGTTCAAATAAAGTTTTGAAAAAGTTTCGTAAAAAGGTAAACCTCACATTTTCTTTAAATAAAGAAAAGAGTCAAGTATAAATTATAATTGATTAATAAATAATTATGTGTACTTTATCTACTCCATAAATGATTCTAGATATCTGAATTGTTTAAATGTGTAGAATTCATATAAGCTTGTTTTTCATCAACCGGTCAAAATGTACAGCATGGCATGCAAATTCGGTCAGTTTTTGGCCAGACAGAAACTGCACACAGACTGAATGTAAATATAAGTCTGTGTAAATCCACTCGCTGACAGCAGGTGGCGCTTGTGGAAAAGCTGAGTTGGAGCTGTTTCTGTAACCTCTGTGGACAAAGCAATATTGCGATTAAGAACACTTCCTTTAGGTATTACATGAAGCGAAGATAAAAACAACATGCCATCAAATCATTTCTGAAGACAATCAGAACCTTCAGTTCTTCAAAACGTTCTTAATATTCATTTGTAAAATTTTCTTTAGCATAATTCCCTAATTCCCTCTTTTAAAGGGTTAGTTCACCCAAATATTAAAATTGTCATTAATGACTCACCCTCATGTCATTCCAAACCATCTTCAGAACACAGTTTATGATATTTTAGATTTAGTTCGAGAGCTTTCTGTCCCTCCATTGAAAATGTATGTATGGTATACCGTCCATGTCCAGAAAGGTAATAAAAACATCCTCAGAGTAGTCCATGTGACATCAGAGGGTCAGTTAGAATTTGTTGTAGCATCGAAAATACATTTCGGTCCAAATAAAAGCATGCATATTCTTGTTGACATTTTTATTTAAGATACTTTTATGAATATGAAGTAAAAAAAAAACAGCATTTTAGCCCTCTTCGGACGGGACTAGTTTTACAGGGGGTCTTTAGAGAAATCTGCGTTTCACAGACGTACTTGGTGATTTTAATCCCGTCCGAATCTGCCACGTGTGTGTTTTTCTCACACAACCTCTGTGATAATTCCAGAGTAAATTACCTACCGTTTTTCAGCAAACTCAGTGATCCTCTGAGAAAACTAATCCCGTCCGAATGCGAATGTCTGTTATTGCCGGTGATATTTTATTTCACAACGCGTTTCCTTGTGTGTTTTGGCCAACGTGAATTACGTAGATGCTCTTACCGCGCGGATGTTTGATATATTTGCTTAGCTGCAAATAAATAATAATAAAAAAATAATACAAATAATAAAATCAAGAGCAAGATCGCGTAAACTGTTAATACCGGCTTATTGTAATATCAGCATCAGTTAAGATTACTCACGTTCATTTATGTACTCAGTTACATAATGTTTTAATTACATTTAATAAAAAAAGGAAAACAAGTTAAAGGACCCACACATTAACATGGTTTTGCTATACTAGCCATTTAAAATCTATTGTGTAATACTAATGGCAATCATTCTGAATGAATGCAATGCACGCATACAGAGCGCGTGATCTGTGTCGCCCAGATGCACAAATCGGACCCTCCCACCTCTGTAATAAACACGGAGATGTTAGTCCCGTCCGAATTGGTACATTAAAATCACAGACGTCAGGTGGTAAGAATCGAAACTCAAACGTAGTTTAGAAAAGTAGTCCCGTCCGAATAGTGCTAATATCTTCACTGTTAAGTTGCTGTCAATGCTGAATTAAAGTATTAATAAAAAAAAAAAAAAGCTTTTGGTAGTGTATAAATGGTTGTAATCTGTATCATCTTTGTCAATGGCATATATTGTGTATTTAAATGCCTGTACACTACGCAGTGCATCAATCTTTGTATTTTTTTTTCCCCTCAGTGTTCTTGTAGAAAAGACATGGTCAAGATCTCCATGGATGTGTTTGTAAGGAAATTTCAGCCTGAACGGTACGAGCTGTGGTTGTTGGGGAAGGACAATGCTCCCATTGACCACTCAAAGCCTACGCCCGAAGCAGCTGAGTTTTTAGGTGGAGAGGGTGGGATGATTGGTGTTCAGGAACTTTGCAATGTAAACCAAAGTAGTGAGGGACAAAAAAAGAGGTGAAAACACTGATCTTCTCATTTGCTTATACTGATATGTGAAAAGAATCATGTTATGCCACATCTAAATGTTGCCTCTTTTTAATTAAATCAGCTTGGCCAAACAAAGGATAGGAACCAAAAGACACAGGGTGTGTCTGGATTTACCAGAGGAAGTTCTTCCAAAGAGTGAAACAAATGATGAGGAGGTTGAATATGGCAAGAAGAGCCACTTGACTACATGCACCGAACAATGCAGTGAGTATCCAGGTGCGTCATTTTGTAATGGACTAAATAAATAATACATTTTAAAAATAGGTTTTCTAGTCTTTGCCTTTAATTGTTAGATCAAAGAAATAATTTTAAGGATTTTCAAAGTTGACAAACTAAGGCAACTTTAAGTGATATTGGCCACTGTAACACCTTCAAAAATGTTAACATTTTTGAGATACTGTATGATGAAAACCAAATCTATTTCAGAATTGAAAGATGAAGATGAAGATGATGATGACCTGCTGTCTCTGATGGGTTCAACCAGTTTAAAGATGCTACCTGGTTCTAGAAGCATTTCGTCTGGGGGACATGTTAGGGGTGCAGGTTCAAGTGCCACAAACCCGTTCTCAGCCTGTACAGAGTCCTTCCCAAAGCGTCATCTCTCTATAGCATCTGTCCCTACTGCCTCTCACTGCTTGTCAGCCATGCCACGGACTTCTACTAAAGCAGGGGTGGCAAGCCTTCTCTTTCATCGGACCCTGAGCCCTTCAGATGCTCTGCAGGTCCACACCTATGCAGCAAGATCAGTGCTCTATGAACCTCAACAACCCAGCACAGAGGAACCCAGAGAAGACCTCAATGAGTCAGACATCCAACCAGACGTGAGGCCAAATACACCACAACCAAACACAAAGGTTGGGAAACATATTGACTTAGCATGTTGATATTTGATAGGAGCATTTTAAGTGATTTTGTAGTTGAATGCTGTAGCATATAAAAAAGCAAGTATCTAAATATTATGCAATAACATCAGTTAATTGATTATAAAACCTTCAGTGAGTCAGTGATTATTTTAATGTAATTGCTGATATTAGACATTGAAACTGTATAATATCTGTTTGGATCTATTTATAAGAAAAATGCTAAACAAGAAAATCAATCATTCAAGTTTTAGTTTCTTAATTTAAATTTAGTTAAATCAAGTTAATTTAGCCCTCACAACATTATTAAGTACAGTATGAAGGCATTTAACAATGTTATTAAATTATTAATACTTTAGTGATTACTTTTGAATTAAATTACTTCAAATGTAACTTGAATGTAAAAATGTTGTAAATTAATGTTACATTTAATCTTTTAGTATGAAGATTTGGAGTAATTACTGCTGAAAATTTGTCTTTGCATTCACAGGAATAAAGTACATTTTTAAATAAATTTAAAAAAGTCTGTTATTTTGCAATTATAATACTTTACTGTAGATTTATTTATTTAAGATATTTCAAAAACGTAAAAAAAAAAGCATAGGAACTCCAAACTTTTGAGCAGCAGTGTATGTTAAATATATATATATATTTTTTAAATCATTTAGACGACTTGAATCTAAATGTAAATTAACTCCTCTTTTCTTCAGCTTGAAATCGAGGGAGAGAAAGAGAATAAGAGCATGAAGAGGAAACTTCAGCCACTCAGTAAATTGCCGCGCTTGCATCCCCTGCTCAGAGAAAGCTTCAGTGATGACGGTTAGGATCTGCTTCACATTGTTCATTTATTGCCACATCACTGTTTGTGCACTTTCTAATCAGCTCCTTCACTCCACAGAGATTCAAGAGCCAGCAGCTGAGCCAGAGGAGAGAGATCCCTGGGCCAGACTCCTGGCACACATGTGGCAGAGCAAACCACGCAACTTTAGAGTTGAGAAGGATTTTAACTTTCGCATGGGCCAGCACCCTCCGTACTGTGCAGTGTGTACCCTCTTTCACACGTACACAGAGGTAACATGCTATTAACTATAATAACAAAAATCTTTTATTGCTCAAAGTTCTTTTGTTTGAGTGGCAAACACTGCAACTTGGTCTCACTGGCTGTTTGATGCTGCCAGTGGCTCAGAAATTAATTACACACTGAAGTCTGATAAGTTGTGTAAACAAACAGGAAGTAAAGACATGATACAGTCAGAATTAATTATCCCTTTATTTGTGAGCTTATAGTTGAAAAATGATTTGTGGAGTCATTGTGCACTTTGCCGTTTCTTCTGTATAGGGTGATGTAATCAGCCTGAGGCAGAGCGATTCTGCAGCTGAAGGAGGAGACAATCAGAGGACCATGCCACTGATTCCAGAGATGTGCTTCACCAGCAGCTCTGAAGGACACCTGTCCACCACGAATCTGGAGGAAGATGGCTGTAGCCAACTCGTCAGCTGCTCTGAGTGTTGTGTGCGTGTACATACAAGTAAGAACTTTGTAAGCACTCGCAGTTTTCACTGGAATATCTGCACTTGATATAATGTGTCGCCGCAGTGACCGAACTTTTCTAGACAGAATTTTCTCATTCTTTTATAATTACACATGCAGTTAATTAAATTAGAGAGTACATGGAATATTTCTACTTTTTGTACAGCTTTTACTTCCTCGATACATATTGTTGGTTGTCTCATTCATGTTCAATATAATTTGTCTACTGGCCAATAATTTGTCTAGACGGCCATTTAAGAGTTTGAGATTAATATTTTTAATAGTTAATTAATATTAACATAAGTAATAAGTAATGTCTCGATCACTGAATCTGCATATTATAATGCTTTATAAAAGATCATGTGACACTGAAGACTAGTGTAATGGCAGCTGAAAATCCAGCTTTACCATCAAAGGAATGCATTATGTTTTAAAATGAACAACAACGTATTTTAAATTGTTATAAATATTTCTTATTATATTTTAAATTTTATGTTTTTAAATAAATGCGGCCTTCTTTCAAAAGCATTAAAATGTCTTACTGACCCCAAACGTTTGAACAGTAATGCATATAACCTCATATTAAATGATACACTACATGGAATATTTGTGCTTTTTTGTTTTTTTGTTACAAAACAGAACTATTTAAAGTAGGGCTGGGTGATATGGCCAAAAAAATAATATCTCTGTATTAATTGGCTGAATTGCAGTATACTGTATAACTAACATTTACAGACACTGAGGAAAACGGCACATCTCAAATGCGTTAAACGACTCAAGTAGCTTCTTTGTCAGCAGCGCATGTGTCTGTCAGAGCATCTGACGGGGCGAGCCACTTTAAACTGTACGTGTTAGCTATATCTTACAAGGTATTTTAAAGCCCTTAATATGAAGTATGTCTCCTGTTTAGGACAAACTGGATTATGCACTTTCCCCGCAGTAGTTCACTCTATGTCCTCTGCTATTATTCAGAAGCGCTCGTATCAAACTACTGTATATTGAGATGGGAGGTATTGCCTCATACCATATCGCTTATAAAAAATATATTGATATCATTCAAACTTGACTTAACGCCAGCCCTACTGTTATTACTTTTTTTTTCATTTATTATTTGAATAACCATTTGTCTTGCATCATATTTAAACTTTAAGGTACATCAAAAAATATATTTACTTCCCTTATTGATTAGTATAAATGATAATCTAGGTCTTATATTGCAAAAGAAATGTTCATATTTATATAATTTGTCTGCGATCCGTATGTTTTTGAAAATGTAATGAAGTCATTGGATGAACTGTGGATGTTTTGTCTACAGGTTGTTACGGTGTCTCTCAGGATGCTAATCTGGACGAGTGGAGATGTTCCCGCTGTGAAGCTAATGCCATTACTCAGGTCAGTTACATCATTTGAGTAGGTTCACAGTTTTTCATTTATTTATTTATTTATTTTTTATCTCCCCAAAATCTGTTATGCATTTTTCTAGCTGCTAGGGGGCACTATTATATCTGGCTGTCAGGTTTTTCCAGTGGCATCTGCTTTCACTTACCTGTTTATTAAACTGTGTGACTAAGGGTGTACTCACATTAGGCAATCTTAACCGTGCCCAAGTGTGTTGATCCCCAAAGCCTGGATTGATTGACTAGTGTGATCGCTCCATGCTCACACTCAGGCTCGGTTCAAGGCAACCGTGCCTTTTTTGAGTACACCCTAAATGTTTGTGTCTTTCCCTCAGGACTGTTGTTTATGCTCTCTGAGAGGAGGAGCTCTGCAGAAAGCCAACAATGACAAGTAGGTAGCCAGGAGCCTCTGGGTGGACCCTCTTATGGTCAACACCAGCCATTTTCAATGACACACATTCCTCTCAGCTGCTGACAACACGTCATGTTAGGGGTTTTATCTCAGGCAATCGATGAAACCTGCTTGGTTTGAAAATGTGGTTTTGTTGCAGGTGGGTTCATGTATTATGTGCCGTAGCAGTGCTGGAGGCTCGCTTCGTGAACATTGCAGAGCGCCGTCCTGTCGATCTCAGTAATATCCCGCTTCAGAGATTTAAACTGGTATGTTAATGTTTTAATAAAAGTTAAAAACCAATCTAAATGCAGTGCTGAATGACATGAAGGGAAAGTAAATTAATGTAATTGTATTTTATCTTGGCCAGTACAAAAACAGTGGGGCTCTTGATTAGGGTGCCACATTAATTATGAACTCACAAATTCACAATAAATACAATAATAAAAGTACAAACTCCCTCATTAATATGATTGTATATAATTATGGTGTATATGTACCCAAATATTTCCCAGCATAAAGTACAGACATAAAGGAACAAACGGACATTTTCACTTATCATTTCAAAAAAATGAATCAACATAAATAATGCGTAAAAATAAATTGTAGGAGTGTTTGTTTATTACCTCCTTCAAAAGTTTTTTTTTTTTTTTTTAAGAAATATTATTTTGAACTAATTAACCGAAGAATCCTGGAGGGGGGTAAAAAAAGTATCAGTTTCCAGGAAAAAAAATATATATATATTAGGCTGCGCTTTTTTTCAGCATTGATAATAAGAAATGTTTTTTGAACAGTACTGTATTTTCGAGCAAATGAGTAAGTGATGCTTGGGGAGTCTGTAATATTTATTTCTGAAAAATGTAATAATCTTAATATATATACCAATTTTTTGAATGATGTATGTGTATGAGCATGCAATACGATATAAAATGAGGCAAAATATGGCAATGCGTTGTTTTGTCATGTTACTCATTGGAAAACTTGCCTTGTTATTGTGAAAGATTTGTCATTTTGAGGACACCTGAGGTATTCTCAAATTACTGAAAAAAAAAAAATAGGTAGTAGTAGACTGGCAGCATCTCTTCTCCTTGTTAATTAGTCACCAGCACTATTTGTATAACACATCTGTTAAGCAGTGTAATAAAAGGGGATCTTCATTAAACCTTTAATAAATCATTAAAAATAATCTAACAAATTGCTTTTAAATTCATGAAAATATGTTGCTCATTTTGACTAACCCCTCTGTTGCTTCTGTCAAAGAAATAACTAACATATCTATTTATTTTTATTTTTTTTTTAAGAAATGCCAGTTCTGTCGTAAGTGGGTGAAGAAGAGCACGGGTTGCTGCGTTCAATGCTCACACGGCCGCTGCTCCACTTCCTTTCACCCGACCTGTGCACAGGCAGCTGGAGTTCAAATGCACCCGGATGATTGGCCATTCGTTGTTTACTTTACCTGCTGGAGACATAAGGGTGGCATCCATGTGGAGGTATAGACACAACACAGACGTGTGTAGGAAGATAGTAAAGTCTAGAGTTGACATCTGAACAATTGAAATGCACATACAATACAGATCTCTGTTTTTGCCTTCAACTGCTTTGAAACACACTTTAAGGGCATGACTGATAAGAGGACAGATTCTTCTTCATTTCCTGGTGTACAGCCACTAGTGGTTCTAACATGGACAAATAATAAAATGCAACTAACCATGTAATTGCACATAGTTTGTACAGCAAAATTAATCTACTAGGCCATTTTTTTATTGTTTGGGGAGTCTCCTACAATAGGTTTACAGGAAATGCGAGGTCAAAAAAACACTTTAATTTTCTCAAAGTATGCATTTAATATTACCTCTTTTTCTAATGATTCTCAAACATTTCATATGAAACGGTTCTAAGATTCAGCCTCTCTAAACACCTCCTTTCCATGAGCCTACTTTGCTTTGATTGGTCTGGTGGCCCAGTCTGTTGTGATTTGGTCTACCGTGTACAGCGGGTGTCAAATGATATGCCCATTCCCATTGTTCCTTATTTTGAATGCTTGAAAGAAAATATAAACCTCTATTATTTAGCATACTTGCAGGTTGCGGTTCAGTAGAGCAAGCTGGTCCAAATAAACTGGGTACTGAGACATCTTTCAAGAGCAAGTGTTTTTATTTTTATTTTTATTGCACATTGAACTCCTCGAGATTAGAGAAGCAGCCGTCAATTATAATGATGGGAACACACAAAAAAAAGATTAGGGTTTGTACTGCTGTCCTACATTGGAACATTTTCATCTAACCACTGATTCTTTACAGCCTCATCTTTCAGAAGTGAAAATAAAAGTTTTACTTCCAGAGCGTAGGACACAGTGGCTTCTAGACATGATGTTAACCACATGAACAAGCTGCAGTGTTTGGTGGGTCAAATTGTTTTGTGGCTGGGCAACCTAGAACATAGGCGGGCATTATGCAAATGTATTACCCAGTGATCTGTAGTTGTAACCGAAGTAGGATTCTAATGATTAATGACTCGTTTAGGCTGTTCAGTGTTTTTTAGGAGACACTATCTTTATTTATCGTGCGCTTTCAGCTTTACAACTTTGTAGATCATTTATATACACATACAGCTACATTAGACATTTAAAAAAAATAAAAATAGGAAAAGAAAATGCCTTCCATTGTCATGTTGACAGGTTCAATGCCCAATCACACTTTATATTATTTTGGTGCAATTTTGGTCTGTCAAAAAAAAAAAAACCTATCATTACCAGCAGACTGTAGCTGTGTCCCAATTCAGGGACTGCATCTCTAAAAGAACATGGACTTCAAAGACCCAAAAGTTGAAACATAATAGTTGAAATTAAAAGTGTAATCCAGTATAGAGTCCTGTTGTCCTTCATGGCTTGGGAAATGAATGCCACATTTTGAGACTGAATCTGAAGCAGGCTTTGAAATCGGACAGACTTTAGCACCCCACTGTGACAAATTTTGGTCTTCAAATGCCACCTATGAATTGGGACACAGCTTGTGAGTCCAGATCATTTAAGTCTCATAAAACAACAGATAATTCGATTTTTTTATTTATTTATTTTTTTTAATGACAGGACAAAGTTAGTTCAGGTTGTTAAGTGACACTGCGACTCCTCAAAAATTTAATGATACTGACTTGCATTCAGTGTTGAGGAAATTGTATAATTTGATGGTTACACCACATTATTATTATTTTTTTTTTAGTCATTGAATTATTGTCATTTAAAAACTTTAACTTAATTTATTAAATTTTTTTTAATTAATTAATTAAATTTTTTTTTAAATCAAAACCAAACAGAAATACAAAGTGCATTTCTTTTATTAAAAAACAAACAAACTGACATTAATTGAAAAAAAAAAAAAAATGTTTTTACTGTAAGCTGTCTGGGTGATTTATCGGCTTAATCAGTATTATTTACAGTCTGTTTCCACCAAAACCTTGTTGTGCAGGTTGGTGAATAAAATATGTAATTGCAAAAGATGTATGTTGTCTGATGTCTTCTGGTCTCTTTATTTATCTTCAGCAGCGCAATAGAGCATCTATGCGGGAGTTAAAGAAGGGACAGAAAGTAATCTGCAAACACAGAAATAGCCGATACTACCATTGTGAGGTGGTTGAGCTGACAAAGGCCACATTTTATGAGGTTATCTTTGATGATGGCTCATACAGCGACAACCTGTTCCCTGAGGATATAGTGGTACGTGTACGCGAGGAGTTACACCGCTCAAAACAATGAGCTGACTGATGCTGACTGATGATTAAAGACTTAATCCCTGCTGGTGTTTATTTTTCAGAATAGAGACTGTAGTCAGCTCGGTCCGCCATCGGAAGGAGACGTAGTTCAAGTACGGTGGACAGATGGCCTGATCTACGGAGCCAAATTTGTGTCTGACCATATCATCCCAATGTACCAGGTCAGAAGACAACAAACACACTTGTGTACTCTATTCGGGTTAAGAGTTCAACTTCAGACACTGCAAAGTAGATGTGTCACAGTAGGATCACTGTTTGCAGTCTGAGAATTGTTATAATTTAGGATAGAAGACCGACAACTAATATGTACGCTATACTTATCATAACACACTCTATCATATATATTCACATAATAATAAAGTACAGTCATTACTGTCATTGTTTCCCCCTCCAGATTTCAGTGGAGGGTGTTTTTGTCTTTTTTCATGATATTGTCTAAACACCTAGAACATTTTTGGGGCACCTGACGTGCCTGTACTTTTCTTTTCTTTCTTTTTTTTTTTAAACCTATTCTAGCAGTCAGTATCAAATTCCTGCACTTTATCGGATATGTACTGCTCTTTCACCCCTGTCTTTGGTTTGTGTTATGTCAAAGGGCTCTGTTGTGTGTGTTTCTGTGCTTTGTCAGAGAGTGCTCTCATTCAAACGTGTTATTTGTGTTTGTTTTCAAGTATGCACGACACACTGAATTTCTATTTGTGAAATTTCCAAAGAAACCTGCTTATTGGTGATTCAAAAAGACAAAACCTCTATTTATTGAGGAGATGACCACTACAGCAACCACGTTCACTACAGAGCTTCTCAAAATGTGACAAATGTGATTATCTCCTCTTTACAAAACTTTTTAAAGCATTCAGATTGGATTATCGGTAGATAAATAGATTCTGTATTCTTTTTAAACATTAAAAAAAAATTAACCCAAACTTTTGACCGATTGTGTTTAATCCGGTTAAACAATTATTCCTCTAAATATTATGGTACTTAAGCCTGAGGCTGTCAGGAATATTCCAGGATAACAATGTGGAAGTCAAATTTAAGATGCAACACATTTTAAGTGGTTTTAGTCAGATAAAACTGCCCAACAGGCCTTCTTGACTAAGACAGGTTTTTTAGTGATAATACTGTTTATGTATTTCCTGTATAATCTGTATTATGTATTATGATAGTACATAATACATCATCAGATATGATAATACCGGAAACCTAAAAGCAAAGGATGTGCATTAGGTTTGGAATTTATTCATATTCTGAGTATTTTAACATTGTGCCATATTTTGCCTTAATTACCCAACTAAATGATTATTTTAAGCATTTTCTGGCAAACGTTATAGTTGTCCTTCATCAGCAGTACACAAAATGCATACAAATTAGTTTGCTCTAAAATACAATCATTCTGAGTTTACCTGAAGGCGGTGAAACTGTAGAATTTTTATTTTTTTTATTTTTACCATTGCATTTACCACTTGCAAAGCAATTTGCATACCATTTTATAATGGCTTCATTAACAGCTCTATTAATAATTTTCCAGGTGGAGTTTGAAGATGACTCTCAGCTTACTGTAAAGAGGGAAGATGTGTACAGTTTGGACGAGGAGCTGCCTAAACGCGTTAAAGCCCGCCTGGTGTGTAATTTCCTGTCAGCACTGTGCCTTAAGTGATAACGTGCAGTACACCAAAGTTTTCTTGATCTTTCTTACCACTACATAACAAGATTTTAGGATTTTTCTTGTATAATTCTTGTATAATTTTAACTGCTGTATTTTTGTGTATGCTTGGTTTTCATTCTGTTTATGTAACTCTTGTATTATTCCAACTAAGTTTATACCATGCCTTAATTTCTGACCAAGGCCAAAAAAAAAACTAAAACATATTTTAAAAAATATTTTAATAACTTTTCATGACACAGTGCTACTAAAAAATAAGTGGTTTAAGAAGACTTTAAATAAATTGTATTTCTTTCTCTAGTCTGTGGCATCGGACATGCGCTTCAAAGGAGTCTTTGTGGAGAAGGAGGTGAAGCAGGACTCGAAAAGACAGCGGGTGATCAATTCCCGCTACAGAGAGGATTACATCGAACCGGACATATACAGAGCCATCATGGAGTAACTTAATCCACGCAAACAATGTCTTCAACAAACAGATCAATTTGCCAGCTCTGACAACAACATTAACTGAAAAACAGGCTGGACCAGAAATCTTAGTTTAAAGTCCACAAACATGTCCACATGATCAGACAACTGCAAATACATGTCCACCACTGAGCCTTTTGTTTTTAAAAACACCAAGATTAAGTTTTAGACCTTCAGGCTTAGTATAAATTCTCACTGAAGTGAGCTTACTGTGAACGGTCTTCAGGCAGCACGGATGAGAGTCCCAGAGATTAAATGCTAGGATTGTCTTGTGTAAGAGTGTTTGTTTGTTCGGACTGCACATGACCGGCTCAGGCTCAGTGGGGGCATTGGATGGCTCTCGGACTCCTATCTTCATTCAGGTGGTGATAATGTTTCAACTGTGTTTAATCGCCTCCCTGCAGACCCACCGGCTGACTGCACATGAACAGACCTTTAGACGGTCAGACAAATCTTAAGTCAGTGTAGATGCGCCATCCCACTGACCTTTTAAAGTGCTTGGCAATATCCGAATCTCATGGATGAATCTAGTCTTCATTAGTACGAGCAGCTCTCATGTGTGATCTACTGTAAACTTGGGTCATTATGGAAAACTAGTTTATACTCGCACATTTAGGTGGAGACAGCAGCTTTGGATTTTGTTTTATTTAATTTTATTGTTTGTTGAAGTTAAAGGAATGCTAGTTTCCTTATTGCATATTGGCTCTGGATTCACTTTGTTTTTTTGTGTAAAAGTTGTATTTATATGTGTGTGAGCCAGATTTTTTCTACTTTTCCTACTCTTAGTTGCAGCACTATGCCAACACGGGTAGAGTGACTTGTGACCAGTCGATCTGGTGCACTTATCCACATTTATTTTTTCCTCTTCAGTTCAGAGTTTCATAGTACTTAAGGCAGGGAAGGCAACTTCTCAAAGCACTCCGTTTAGAGAGTGCCAAAGAGATGCCTAGTTTAAATCAACTTCAGTTGTTCTGTGCAGTAGGCATTACACTCCTTTGACTTGAAATATAGATCCATTGTTAATTTAAGGCAAAAAAAACTTTATTTTTAAATTAAAAGCAATTATACTACCTCCTTGAACATTTGTCATTTCTTTCATGGTTTTTAATTTTTTTTTCTGAGTGTTTTCATATCACATCTTGCATTCTTATCCAAAGTGAATGCTATAGGGATGATTTTGTTGGCTAAAATTGAGAAACAAGTTAGCATTTTCGCACCTCCAGTTCCATCATCCTGAATCAATGGTTGTTGTTTTTCTTGAATGGGTTTTTAGGTAAATGCATAAATATAAGGTGTCATGTTTAATTCTGCGACATAAAATGCATCCATTTTACACACACACACACACACATATATACATATACAGTGGGACTCGAACGTTTGGACACCCCTTGCAGAATCTGTGAAAATGTGAATCCTTTTCAAAAAATAAGAGATCATTCTAAATGCATGTTATTTTTTATTTAGCACTGTCCTGAGTAAGATATTGTACATAAAATATGTTTACATTGTCCACAAGACAAAAAAAGTGCTGAAATTATTAAAATAACCGCATTCAAAAGTTTAGGAACCCTTGGTTCTTAATACTTGTGTGTGGTTACCTTGATTATCCACGTTCCATATGATGGTTGTGCATGAGTCCCTTGTTTGTTCTGAATAGTTAAACTGAGAACTGTTCTACAGAAAAATCATTAAGGTCTGGTAGATTCTTCCAGCATCTTTGCATATTTTAACCCTTTCCAGCAGTGACTGTATGATTTTGAGATACATCATCTTTTCACACCGAGGACAAATGAGGCACTCAAACACAACTATTAAAAAAGGTTCAAACATTCACTGATGCTCCAGAGGGGGGGTGAAAACTTCTGGAATTTGAAGATCAAAGTAAATTGTACTTAATTTATGTTCTGGGAAACATAGAAGTATCTTCTGTTGCTTACGAAGGGCATCTTCATCAAGTTCATTATTATTTATTTTAACTTTTTTTTTTTTTTTTTGTCTTGTGGACTAAATGTAAAACTCGTATGTACAATATCTTACTCAGGACAGTGCTAAAAAAAATTCAAAGATTCTGCAAGGGGTGCACAAACTTTTGAGCCCCACTGTGCATATTATATATATATTTTGCTTGTTTTTCAATCTTTTCAGAGTTGTTGGAAGCTTAACGGTGGTGAATGTCATGTGGTCATGATGTAGTACATCTATATTCTAACTTTAACTTTTTACGTTTACCAATTGTGTTGGGTCTTCGAAATTCAGGAAGTTTTTTTATTTGTGAAGATTATCATTATATTTATTGTCGAGAGAATCAGGGTGTTGCAAATTTCGAGGTTGGTCCTAAAACTTTTTAGAGTAGCTTCTCTTAGCTGTTAACCCTTACATCCATATTCAGTATGTATTTTGCCTGTTTGTATAAGGCTTTGTCCCCACTCCTCTAGTCATTCTCTTTGGCCTGGCACAGCTGTTTGAGTTTTGCACTGAATCTCAACAGTTACATAAAGTGTTCATGTCATGTCTCAAAAGCTCAAAAGCCTTGTGGCGATCACATGGGGGTCAGATGGTTGACCATGAAGACTTAAACTGCTCTCTTGGCATGCCACATTAAATGCACATCTAGGATTCAGCACAAAAGTAAATCAGTACTTATTCTTTAAAATGACAAGTATATGTAATACTTCTAAAACCACTCTGATTTTCATGTAAAAGTTTGTCCTAAAATGACTGATGCTTAAATATTTTGGCCAGCGATTTGCTGTATTTACTTTTTAAGTCAAGACATCACAAAAGCTGTTTCCCGAGATAAGGGAATGAGCATTGCATTACACTTATGGGGACACTCCAGTTTACTCTGAAGCCTAATTTGTTCAAGTTCATATAACTGCACAAATAAATGGCGCTTCAACCCGCCAAAAGTGGAGAAGCTGACTGCTATATAAATTAGCTCAGGGCACCATTTTACCGAATCTTTCGACTGTCAACGATAGCCATTGACTTGTGAGCAGCCTTATTGCACAGTAGCTTATGCAACACTTGTTCCCTTATTACCGAGGTTCATTAGTAACTCGAGTGTCCCCTTTTGATTGTTCTCTCCCACTCTGTTTAATACATGATTTTGGGAAATGCACCCTATAGCTCTGTGCTGAAGCCACTCTGTGAGTCTAGCCCCAGAGTGCCCATAATAAGGGCTCCTGAAAAGCATGGGCTGGTTATAAAAAACCCAAGCCACCAGGCTGGGGACTATATAACCGAATCTTCTTCGCTTACAGAATGTATTACAGAAATTACGGACATAATACGTGCCTGGAGGGCAGGGACATTCAAGTTGTAAAACCTGGTGAAGGTTGAAGGCCCACAGATATCACCAATAGAAATTCTGCTGGACCAAGTCCAGGATATTCAAAAAATATATATTAAAGTGCACATAAACACACAAAACTCAAGTACATACGGAGGGATGGGTTCCAGCAGACCAATCACAGCTTTTGCAGTCCGCATAGAATTGATGCTCTGTTAGATTTTTGGAGAAAAACTCGTCAGGCTACGGCATACTACACATAGCCTAAGGTGTAGGTTTGATGCAGAAGTTTAAATTGGGCTTTAGTGAGAACAAAGAAGTTCATGGGTGGGAGTTACAGTATGGTTTGGTCAGACTGAGGTATTGAGTGATTGTTCTCAAGAAAGGAGAACTGTGATCAGTAAAAGATCACATGGTGATTGGGTCAGTCTTTGATCCAAGAAATGCTGACAAACTTATCCTTCCACATATGATAAGTTTGAGGGAGACTAAGGCAGTTCCCTGTCGAGGGAACTTCGAACTGCGTCCTCTAGGGGTCGCTTTGGGGAACACCTCGTTGTGACCCATGTCTGAAGCATACATTGAAAAAAACACCAACTTGTTGGCTGGCGACAGCCTCCGACGTCACTACCGGCGTGACTATAAATAAGCACCAGGGGGCGAGCACGTCATTATCTTCTTCATCTTCACTGACTGTTTTGTTTGAAGCGTGCATCTGAAAGAACCGGTAAGGGTGATCTTTCTCTATTTATCATGGCGACAACTAGCAAGCATTTAAATGATGTGTGCATCCGTCTCGGCATTATTTCACCCCCGATGACACACGCGATCTTTGCATCATTTGTTTGGGTGAAGAGCACGTATGCGATGTCTTTGAGGAGGCAATCTGCGTGCATTGTGAGCGTTTCTTCAATGGAAAATGCTCCACTCTCGTTCGTCTCTCTTCTGAAAGGAAAGGGGGGGAAAAGGCAGCCATCTGCTTCCCGCCGTTCAGTACCTGTCCGCGCTGAGGCATGGAAGAGAATGAGCTTGTGAGAATACAGGTGGATCTGTCTGAATGGTTTAAAGAGGGACTTTCCCTTTTGTGCTCAAAAAGGGGTGGCGGATGAGAGAGAGAGCCTCGGGAGGATGATGTTATATCTTTAACATTTTCTGATAATGAGGTTAGTGGTCTGCTGGGTTTTTACACAGGAAAAGCAGGAGATATTTGAGGATGGTGAAGAATCTGAGGCTGAGCCTTCTCAATTCTCCTGCCCTGCGTATGTAGAGCTGTTGGAGGTTATTACACACAATGCTGGTGCTTCAAGCATATCAGACTGATCTGCTAAGAGACCTGGAAAGAGGCAGGGGCCTTTTTCTGATCAGGTAGCTGAGCTGCGCAGCCACCACGGATCTCTCTCCATGCTACCAAGCAGGCCGCCTCTGCCAAGGGCAGGACTATGGCGGCCATGGTGGCAGCGGAGAGACATCTGTGGATGAACCTGGCAGACATCGGGAGGAAAGAAAATGCTTTCTTCTCAATGTTCAGGTTTCGCCTTCTGAACTTTTCGGTATTTCCGTTGAGATGGTGATTTGAAAAGTTCAGGGAAACGAAGGCGTGCTCTGCTACTTTTAGATCCTTCGTTCTACGAAGGTACAGGTCTGAGCCTGAACAATATAGGGGTCCTGGCCTGTCTCGATCTGAGGATCAAAGACGGGCACAGAAGGCTAGTGTTGCAACTCGCGCTCCTCCCCCACATGCGGGCAGGGGTTAGAGGAATCATGGGTCAAGAGGAGGTAAGCAGAACCTAAGGGGCAGCGTTCTTGTCCGAATCGGAGTGATACCGAGGTATCTACTCATTCCCTTTGGGGATTTTTAACTTCTGCTTTTATCCTCCCCTTCCTAATTCCCCTGTAACCACCAGCTCTCCACCTGATCTAGGTTAGGTGGAAACATCTCACATAACAGTCTCCTATGCTGGACCTACAGTATTGTTCAAAATAATAGCAGTACAATGTGACTAACCAGAATAATCAAGGTTTTTCGTATATTTTTTTATTGCTACGTGGCAAACAAGTTACCAGTAGGTTCAGTAGATTCTCAGAAAACAAATGAGACCCAGCATTCATGATATGCACGCTCTTAAGGCTGTGCAATTGGGCAATTAGTTGAATTAGTTGAAAGGGGTGTGTTCAAAAAAATAGCAGTGTGGCATTCAATCACTGAGGTCATCAATTTTGTGAAGAAACAGGTGTGAATCAGGTGGCCCCTATTTAAGGATGAAGCCAACACTTGTTGAACATGCATTTGAAAGCTGAGGAAAATGGGTCGTTCAAGACATTGTTCAGAAGAACAGCGTACTTTGATTAAAAAGTTGATTAGAGAGGGGAAAACCTATAAAGAGGTGCAAAAAATGATAGGCTGTTCAGCTAAAATGATCTCCAATGCCTTAAAATGGAGAGCAAAACCAGAGAGACGTGGAAGAAAACGGAAGACAACCATCAAAATGGATAGAAGAATAACCAGAATGGCAAAGGCTCAGCCAATGATCACCTCCAGGATGATCAAAGACAGTCTGGAGTTACCTGTAAGTACTGTGACAGTTAGAAGACGTCTGTGTGAAGCTAATCTATTTTCAAGAATCCCCCGCAAAGTCCCTCTGTTAAAAAAAAGGCATGTGCAGAAGAGGTTACAATTTGCCAAAGAACACATCAACTGGCCTAAAGAGAAATGGAGGAACATTTTGTGGACTGATGAGAGTAAAATTGTTCTTTTTGGGTACATGGGCCACAGGCAGTTTGTGAGACGTCCCCCAAACTCTGAATTCAAGCCACAGTACACAGTGAAGACAGTGAAGCATGGAGGTGCAAGCATCATGATATGGGCATGTTTCTCCTACTATGGTGTTGGGCCTATTTATCGCATACCAGGGATCATGGATCAGTTTGCATATGTTAAAATACTTGAAGAGGTCATGTTGCCCTGTGCTGAAGAGGACATGCCCTTGAAATGGTTGTTTCAACAAGACAATGACCCAAAACACACTAGTAAACGGGCAAAGTCTTGGTTCCAAACCAACAAAATTAATGTTATGGAGTGGCCAGCCCAATCTCCAGACCTTAATCCAATTGAGAACTTGTGGGGTGATATCAAAAATGCTGTTTCTGAAGCAAAACCAAGAAATGTGAATGAATTGTGGAATGTTGTTAAAGAATCATGGAGTGGAATAACAGCTGAGAGGTGCCACAAGTTGGTTGACTCCATGCCACACAGATGTCAAGCAGTTTTAAAAAACTGTGGTCATACAACTAAATATTAGTTTAGTGATTCACAGGATTGCTAAATCCCAGAAAAAAAAAAATGTTTGTACAAAATAGTTTTGAGTTTGTACAGTCAAAGGTAGACACTGCTATTTTTTTGAACACACCCCTTTCAACTAATTGCCCAATTGCACAGCCTTAAGAGCGTGCATATCATGAATGCTGGGTCTTGTTTGTTTTCTGACAATCTACTGAACCTACTGGTAACTTGTTTGCCACGTAGCAATAAAAAATATACTAAAAACCTTGATTATTCTGGTCAGTCACATTGTACTGCTATTATTTTGAACAATACTGTATAATGTTTTTATGGTTCTATGTTCATAGCAACCACCTGACTGATGGTCCAGACTAAAAGGAGGCGCCCCTTAAGCGGGGCTCCATCGCAGGAGGGTGGGTGAGTAAATGTAAGCCTCTCTGTAGGTATGGGTATACTGTTCCCCAAAGTGACCCCTAGAGGACGCAGTTCGAAGTTCCCTCGAAAGGGAACTGTCTCAGGTTACGCATGTAACCATAGTTCCCTGAATAGGGAACGAGACACTGCATCCTCTAGCTCCCTTTCATGCTTCGGATGCAAGCTTCAGACAAAGAAGATAATGACGTGCTCTCCCGGTGCTTATTTATAGTCACACCGGTAGTGACACCGGAGGCTGTCACCGGCCAACAAGTTGGTGTTTTTTCAATGTATGCTTCAGACACGGGTCACGACGAGGTGTTCCCCAAAGCGACCCCTAGAGGACACAGTGTCTCATTCCCTACTCAGGGAACTATGGTTACATACGTAACCTGAGACAGTTCCTGCCTGTGGGTTAATGTATGTTAAAGGAATACTCCACCCCAACATGAAAAATTTGTCATTAATCACTTACCCGAGTGTCGTTCCAAACCCGTGTAGTGCTACAATTAATACTGGCAGCTCAAATAAATAATTGTAATTGATCATAATTAATTGTAATTATTTATATACATTTCCCTTTTTACCTTAATTATGATCAATTACAATTATTTATTTGAGCTGCCAGTATTAATTGTAGCAGTTCGTCCAGCGAACAGTGTAATTAACTCTAAGAAAGCTGGATATTTTTGTGGCCACAGAATACAACCTTCTAACAGTAGCATAAGAATGCATCAGAGCAAGGATCAAATTGCAAAGGAACAATTAATATGCAAGGCAGAATCAGAAACTCATGTAATTTGTGCACAAGAGTTTTATTTACTAAACAAGTCAAGTCACCTCTATTTATATAGCAATTTAAACTAAATACATTGCGTCAAAGCAACTGAACAGCATTCAATAGGAAAACAGTGTGTCAATAATGCAAAATGACAGTTAAAGGCAGTTCATCGTTGAATTCTGTGATGTCATCTCTGTTCAGTTTAAATAGTGTCTGTGCATTTATAGAAATAGAAATATAGAGCTGAGTTTCATCAGCATAACAGTGAAAGCTAACACCGTGTTTCCTGATGGAGAGCAGTCTCAGTACTATGGTATGGCCTGAATCCTGACTGAAAATCCTCACATATACCATTTTTCTCTGAAAAGTAATATAATTATGAGGATACCACATTTTCTAGTATCTTGGACAGAAAAGGGAGATTCGAGATTGGTCTATACAGGTCCTTCTAAAAAAATTAGCATATTGTGAAAAGTTCTCTAAATGAGCTATTAAGCTAATCATCTGAATCAACTAATTATCTCTAAACACCTGCAAAAGATTCCTGAGGCTTTTAAAAACTCCCAGCCTGGTTCATTCAAAACCGCAATCATGGGTAAGACTGCCGACCTGACTGCTGTCCAGAAAGCCATCATTGACACCCTCAAGCGAGAGGGTAAGACACAGAAAGAAATTTCTGAACAAATAGGCTGTTCCCAGAGTGCTGTATCAAGACACCTCAGTGGGAAGTCTGTGGGAAGGAAAAAGTGTGGCAAAAAACGCTGCACAACGAGAAGAGGTGACCGGACCCTGAGGAAGATTGTGGAGAAGGACCGATTCCAGACCTTGGGGGACCTGGGGAAGCAGTGGACTGAGTCTGGAGTAGAAACATCCAGAGCCACCGTGCACAGGCGTGTGCAGGAAATGGGCTACAGAGAAGCAGTACTGGACTGTTGCTCAGTGGTCCAAAGTACTTTTTTCGGATGAAAGCTAATTTTGCATTTCATTCGGAAATCAAGGTGCCAGAGTCTGGAGGAAGACTGGGGAGAAGGAAATGCCAAAATGCCTGAAGTCCAGTGTCAAGTACCCACAGTCAGTGATGGTCTGGGGTGCCATGTCAGCTGCTGGTGTTGGTCCACTGTGTTTTATCAAGGGCAGGGTCAATGCAGCTAGCTATCAGGAGATTTTGGAGCACTTTAGATTCTCCCCATAGAGAATTTGTGGGATATTGTGAAGAGAAAGTTGAGAGACGCAAGACCTAACACTCTGGATGAGCTTAAGGCCGCTATCGAAGCATCCTGGGCCTCCATAACACCTCAGGAGTGCCACAGGCTGATTGCCTCCATGCCACGCCGCATTGAAGCAGTCATTTCTGCAAAAGGATTCCCGACCAAGTATTGAGTGCATAACTGAACATAATTATTTGAAGGTTGACTTTTTTTGTATTAAAAACACTTTTCTTTTATTGGTCTGCTGAAATATGCTAATTTTTTGAGAAAGGAATTTTAGGTTTTCATGAGCTGTATGCCAAAATCATCAGTATTAAAATTCAGTTGGTGTGCAATGAATCTAAAATATATGAAAGTAAAATTTTTATCATTACATTATGGAAAATAAGTAATAAGTAAAGTAGTTCATAAAGTCATTACTGCTGTGATGTTGGGAAAAGTCAACACTTGTTGAGGCTTTATTTTTCGTTAATTTAGCCACTGTATTGAATAAATACCTGGGGTTATGTTTGTTTTCTTCTAAAAGAGAAGAAAAGTAATCGGATCTAGCAGTTTTTAATGCTTTTCTGTAGGATAGATTACTTTCCCGCCAAGCAATACGAAATACCTCTAGTTCCCTTTCGAGGGAACTTCGAACTGCGTCCTCTAGGGGGCGCTTTGGGGAACACCTCGTCGTGACCCGTGTCTGAAGCATACAATGAAAAAACACCAACTTGTTGGCCGTCGACAGCCTCCGACGTCACTACCGGCGCGACTATAAATCAGCACCGGGAGAGCACGTCATTATCTTCTTCATCTTCAACTGACTGTTTTGTTTGAAGCGTGCATCTGAAAGAACCGGTAAGGGCGATCTTTCTCTGTTTATCATGGCGACAACTAGCAAGCGTTTAGACGATGTGTGCATCCGTGTCGGCGTTATTTGACACCCGATGACACACGCGATCTTTGCGTCATTTGTTTGGGTGAAGAGCACGCACGCGATGTCTTTGAGGAGGCAATCTGCGTGCACTATGAGCGTTTTTTCAATGGAAAAAGCTCCGCTCTCGTTCGTCTCTCTTCTAAAAAAATAAAAATAAAATAAAGGCAAGCCATCTGCTTCCCGCGGTTCAGGATCTGTCCACGCTGAGGCAGGAAAGAAAATGAGCTCGTGAGAATACATATGGATCTGTCTGAATGGTTTAAAGAGGGACTTTCCCTTTCGAGATCGTAAAAAAAAAAAAAAAAGGGGCGGCGGACGAGAGAGAGCCTTGGGAGGATGATGTTATATCTTTAACACTTTCTCATACTGAGGTTAGTGCTCTGCTGGGTTTTTACCCAGGAAAAGCAGGAGATATTTGAGGATGGTGAAGAAGCTGAGGCTGAGCCTTCTCAATTCTCCTGCCCTGCGTATGTAGAGCTGTTGGAGGTTATTGAGCGAAAATTACCTTTTGACCATAACCCTCCAGCTCAGGTGAGCCTTTCATTTGTGCATGATCTCCATACAGAGATTAAAAAGAAATGAAAGATGCCGTTTTCTTTTTGCATCCATCGGTTTCGGCATTAAAGTAATCTGCCAACATCGAGGTGATGCATGAAAGCGGCTAGGAGGGAATGCCCCTGTAGAAAGAGCTAAAAATTTTATAAATAATTTATAAATTTTTATATGTGAAAAATGTTTTCTTTCTGCAGGGGAAACCTCCTCTCTTATTCTCCCTCCTTGCCATCTAAGCCCCTTCAGAAAATCATCTCGCTTAAATGGCAAGGCATACGCAGTAGCAGGTCAGGCTGAGGCTTTATTACACACAATGCTGGTGCTTCAAGCATATCAGACTGATCTGCTAAGAGACCTGGATAGAGGCTGGGGCCTTTTTCTGATCAGGTAGCTGAGCTGCGCCACACCATGGATCTCTCTCCATGCTACCAAGCAGGCCGCCTCCGCCATGGGGCAGGACTATGGCGCCCATGGTGGCAGCGGAGAGACATCTGTGGATGAACAGACATCGGGAGGAAAGAAAATGCTTTCTGCCCGATGCTCAGGTTTCGCCTTCTGAACTTTTCGGTATTTCCGTTGAGGCGGCGATTTGAAAAGTTCAGGGAGACGAAGGCGCGCTCTGCTGCTTTCAGATCCTTCGTCCCACGAAGGTCCAGGTCTGAGCCCAAACAACATAGGGGTCCTGGCCTGACTCGATCTGAGGATCAAAGATGGGCACAGAAGGCTAGTGTCGCAACTCGCGCTCCTCCCCCACCTGCGGGCAGGGGTTAGAGGAATCGTGGGTCACGAGGAGGTAAGCAGAACCTAAGAGGTATGATCTAGACGGGGCAGCGTTCTCGTCCAAATCAGAATGATACCGAGGTATCTACTAAAAGAAAAGACAAACGCGTATATGCGTTAATCGACTTCGAAAGGTTAACTTCTGCTTTTATACTCCCCTTCCTAATTCCCCTGTAACCACCAGCTCTCCACCTGATCGAGGTTAGGTGGAAACCTCTCGCATAACAGTCTACCCCTTGAGCGGGGCTCCGGCGTAGGAGGGTGAGTGAGTACATGTAACCCTCTCTGTATATACTTATGTGTATTTAATTGCTGGTGGTTACGTGTCTACTAATAAACTCTGTCTGAGTTTCCTTTGCAGTGCTCAGTTACAGTGTTTACTAAACATTCGTCAGCAGCAGCCATCCGGCTTCATGTTCCGGTATTAGGCGGCTGAGATCACAGGCTTCTGAGGGAGCCTCCTTGATCATCAGGCCTGGCACAGCACTGCAGGGAATTTCATGGATGTCTGGCCAGGTCACCCCGAGGGGTCTCCTGGCCGCTTAGGGGTGCTGTCGTATCTACCGGGAAGTGGAGGTGGCAGTTACAGAAGTCTTCTTGTATATGCTGCCTCAGGTGATGCTCCCCTCACCCGAGGTTTGTAATTGAGCTTGCCTCTCCCGTGAGATTCAGCTCCTCTACGATGCTTAGGAACCTTTAAGTACACACGCTAAGCTTTGTGTACTTTCTCAAAACCACATGGTGGTCAGTGTGTATGTGAACACACTTTCTAAAAATCCACAAGTGGTAAGTTTGCATGCAAGACTCTGCAAACTTTCTGAAATCTTGTACGATGAGGGGTAACGCTTCGTTCCCTTTCCTGAGATGATTAGACCTTGGTTCCTTGGGCTCCATTCAGCCAGTGTGTATTTGTTTATACACCTCAAGCATCGCTTTTCTCAACATGAGGGGCTATTGATTCTCGTGGTAATTTAGCAGCGCTCCCCTTTTTCCAAAAAATGGGTCACCTATGAGTGCGCTACTCTGAGCTCGGAGTTCTCCTCTCGTACGAGACGGAGTTCTCTGTTTTTTTCCCAGAGCGCTCCAGTATTGTTTCCATAGACCGAGTTGATGACTCTCAATCATACTGTTTTAAGATGCAACATTCCATCTATGAGCTGCTCTATCAGAGTGCCACGAGAGCCCCTCCTTAGAACAGTATTTGTAAATCCATGCTATGGTAAGTGTGCACGTGTAGTCTTTGCACATTTTCTGAAATCCACACTGTGGTAAGTTTGCACGCTAGTATTCTGCGTTCTTTCTAAAATCCTATATGGTGAGGGCTTCGCGCGGTTGCTTCGTGCCCTTTCTTGAGTTGGTAAAAGCCCCGTTCATCTTGGGCGCCACTCCACCTATGTATCCTCGGATACCTATCTAAACAGGGTGTTGCTACTAGAGAACTGTTGAGACGGCTCTTTCAGCAAGCTTATGCGTAAGCTAGCGGGAGCCCCTGTGTGACAGGCAAGAATTGGTAAAAATGCTAGGTTCTTAGCCGTATCCCTTTAAAGGAATCTTTCCTGATTCCAAGCCTTCAGCTCTACCCAGGGCCGAGGCCCTAACAATTAAGTTGGGTATGTAGCTTAGGCCTTTTGGCCATAAGGGGTACTGTCACAGACAGCCGTCTAAACGTCCCAGGGGCAACTCCCATAGTAATGGTAGAGTTGGTACTTAGTGCTCGCCATGATTCTGGCCTGCATTCCCCTCAGCATGGCGGCGTGGGTATACTGTTCCCCAAAGCGCCCCCTAGAGGACGCAGTTCGAAGTTCCCTCGAAAGGGAACGGTCTCAGGTTACGTATGTAACCATAGTTCCCTGAGTAGGGAACGAGACACTGCGTCCTCTAGCTCTCTGCCATGCTTCGGACGCAAGCTTCAGACGAAGAAGATAATGACGTGCTCTCCCGGTGCTGATTTATAGTCGCGCCGGTAGTGACGTCGGAGGCTGTCGACGGCCAACAAGTTGGTGTTTTTTCATTGTATGCTTCAGACACGGGTCACGACGAGGTGTTCCCCAAAGCGCCCCCTAGAGGACGCAGTGTCTCGTTCCCTACTCAGGGAACTATGGTTACATACGTAACCTGAGACCGTTTTGTTTTCTTCCAGCTGCGCTCCATTTTTCGGCCTGCTCTCTTTAGGGTGCCAGTATGCCCATTACACCTCTGTACTGGTCTCATACTGGTTTCCTTAACCTTCCTTGAGCGTAAAGGAACAACTGTATTTAAAATGCTAGAAAAGAGAGAGTCCATAGTTTCTGTTACATCATCAAGTTGTTCTGAGGTTTTGGATATGCTAAGGAATTTGGATACATCAGGAAGATAACTTAAAAAGCAGTCTTTTGTGGTAGAAGTGATGGTTCTTCCATACTTGTAACAAGAAGTAGAATTTACAATTTTGGCTATATGAAGTTTGTATGAGTTATACTTGAAGCCTGCCCTCTGAGAAATCCTGAAAACTTTGTTTTAAATTGAAGTAACACCTCCCCTTTTGCCTTTTAGACGCAGCTCATGTTTATAACAGTAATCTTGGGGGGTGGACTCATTTAAAATTATGTAATCATCAGGTTTTAGCCAGGTTTCTGTCAAACACAGCACATCTAGCTTATGATCAGTGATCATATTATTTACAAAAAGTGTTTTCGTAGAAAGGGATCTGATATTCAATAAGCCAAGCTTTATCATTTGTTTATCCGTATTGCATCTGTTTTTTATTTGTTGAACCTAGACTAGAGAATGCGATTATGGAAAGAGTCAGTTAACCACCTGAGTAAAACCATCAGCACAGTTTATAACAGGGTCTATAGCTTATACTAAACCTCTGTTTCATTCAGTTAAATGTATAATACTTGCATTGCCTTGGCCTGGAATGAGTGTCGGGATGCAGTCTTGGATGAAAGTTTTGATTGTTTGGAGGTTCGGTGGTGTAGGAGTTGCGATTACCTTCTTACAGGTTTGAACAGTGATGAATTCCAAAGATGTCCTGACTTGATGGTGATTGGGAGTTTCTTCCCAGTGGAAAGTGAGACATCAGCTAATATCCTAGGATCTTTGGTGTATATAAAGTCAGGGCACAAGGTCTGGCACGAACTTAGGGTGTCCTTAGAAGCGTTCTAGCTCACATCCTATCTTCTCAGAATCTGACAGAACTGCAGACTGAAAGCTTTGTGTTGGAGCCCACTGGGCATGCCTGCACCAGCTCAAGCTTTCCACACGTTCAGCAATCAGAAGATTTTGCATTAGACTTAGCAGAAGACCAGGGTGGAACTGTGTGTGAGCCTTTTAAGGTCTGAGAAGATTCACACCTCTTAGGATGGGCCTGTCCAGTAAGAAAGGCTGAAATTCCAAGCGGGAGGTTGGAATTACTGGATAGTTTTACAGCCCTTTGTCTGAGAGCACCGTAATTTGGGTGTTGGGTGTTGGTGCAAAATTACTAAAGGTTCTTAGGACACTAATATGTTGCATAGGTATTACCTCATTAAATACACTCTTAATTAGATCATTCAAAGATGAATTCATAGAGACCAAACAGGGTATATGTAAGGTTACATGATTGAGTGGTTCTATCATAAGCATGCATAAAACAGTATACAATACAAAAGACAATATACAAGAAAAGCAATAATATACAAAATGACCTGAAGGATATATGTGTTCATTCAAATAAATATTTTCCTATGAATTAATTAGAGAAGAGTCCATTTTGCTGTGCATTATGCATCTTTCCAATGGAACAGGTAGCGAGAGGGAGCACTCTCAACATGCCATTAGGTCGTAAAGGTTAATCTAATTGGCTGAGGGGCCATGGTTGCCATTGTAACAAGGGGTCTGGTGTCATTCCCAGACATGCTGGCACCCAGTATGTTTATTGGGTGAGGAGTCTGTGATTATTTGTTAATCTAATGAAAAATTGATTTGTTAAATCAAATGAAAAATGGGGTGTCTGATTGGTCCAGACGCGAAAGTTTTGTTTGTATTCGGAACACAATTTAAAATATTTTGGATGAAAACTGGGAGGCTTGTGTTTGTCAACATCACTGTAGCGCCATGTTGGAGAACATCCGCTGAACTCAAACTATGTACACTCTTCTGTGTAACCCACACCACAAGGATGCGCTGTTTTCATTCAAATCAAATTGTAAATATGCTTATCCTTGTGTTGTGGCTGACACAAAAGAACATAAAGTAGTTTGATTTTAGTGGATTTTCTCCAAAATGGCATTACGGTGATGTGGAGAGACACAGAGGAGACAAATTGTTAAATTGTTATTTTTGTTTTCTTCGTGAACAAATATAATTTTTGTCGCTTCGTAAAATTCAGAGTGAATAGCTGATGGCAGATGGACTTTTCTGACAGTGTCTTTTACTTGGCAGTGAATGGGATAGTCACAAGCCTACAGGTTTTCATCCAAAATATCTTGAATTGAAGATGAACAAAGCTTTTACGAGTTTGGAATGACATGGGGGTAAGTGATTAATGAGAAAATTTTCATTTTGGGCTGGAATATCCCTTTAATCATAAACCCTCCAATCCCCCCTTACTTCACAAGAGGTAGTGCTGTTATGTGAAAACGACTGATATCATTATAACATAATTTTTCACTTGTGTGGAAAGGAGTCTTGCCATCTTGACTGCTGTTCACTACAGAAGTTTATGAAAAAATGGATTTCTTCACATTTAAACTGATAGGATTGATGGACATTTTGCAGGACAAATGTGAAAATGTGAATGTACTCAACGTAAACCCACACAAAATAATTGAATTATGTAAAACCCAGTAAACATGAAATGATGACTTCTGACATTAGAATAAACTTACTGTTGGAATATGATAACATATTTATAGCACTACTTTTAACCATAATGATTTAATAATACTGATTATTAATAACAATGCTGAAATAAACACTGATGAATGGTACACCACAAAAAAAATCTGTCACAGTTGTACCTTGTTTTATGTGTTTTTCTGTTCTCTTGACTTGTTTCAGTCCCTTGACCTAGTTTACCCTAGTTCCCTTGATTGGTTTATTCTGTTCACCTGTGTTCTATAATTATCCTCATTTGATCTGTGTATTTAAATAACCCTCACTTCACTTCAGTCCTTCATTGCCTATTATTGATTAATGTAAGTTGCTGCTTGTGTTTCCCTGTGTGTGTTTGGATCTCCCTCTTCTCCTTGGTTTATTAATAAAAGCTATTAGAATAATCTAGATCTCTGTGTGCCTCTGATTATTTTGTAAACTCATTGTATCATATCCAGGACTTCATAACCTTCAGTCTTTGTTAATAATCTACTAATAATCTACTGGCATTGTTTGTCTTGGCTAAAGTCAATGTAGCACACTGGACAATCATCACCCTGCACTATAAGAGCACACAGTTCACTCAGTCACATTGTCTAGGCCTCCCTTGTGGAAAGAAGACTCATCTCTACGTGTTCACTTACCTGCTTCAAGTCCCTGGATCGCCTTTGTCTCCCCTGGATGCTCCTGTGTCTTGTCAGCCCTACTTACCTGAAACAGTTCTCTGGAACCAGCTCCTGGATAAACCCATTCATCAATACTTTCACTCTCTGTGTGCTCCGCTATCCTGGTAAACAGATAATTATCATCAGTATCTACATTTCCTGCATTAAAGACTCAATATTTGTAATTACCAGTGTTGTGAAGGTTACTTTGGAAATGTAATAGGTTACAGATTACAAGTTACCTATGGAGTCTATATTATGCTGCATATACACGCAAAAAAATAATAATAATAAAATAAAATAAATAAAATTTTGCAAATGAAAATAATAAAGTATTGAGGAAAATTATTTTGCTTTTTGCAAACAAAAATAAAGAACCGCAAAACATAAATGAAACAATGATTTTGCAATACATATTTTCCATTGCCATATCTAATAATTTATTTGCAATGCTGCTTTTAGTTTGCATGTCAGTCTAGTTTGAGCTTGCGATGCCGTTTTCCCTGGTTCACTTTTTTGCGCATCTCACTTTGTACACTTGCAGTTAACCAAAAGAAAAAATACACATTTTAATGCTATAAAAGTGTGCACATCGAGAGAAATAAACAGCAGATGTTCATGGTAACAACTTATTTTACTTGAGCAAACACTGCTAATACATATATACATTTGTTAATAAAGTAAATAAAACGAAAACATGCATGTTTTAATTTATTGAATAAAAAGAAATGATCCACTCGCAAGCGTCTGCTTATCATGACAGTACCTGGATCAGTGAGCTGCGTCTCAGCTGATGACGTCACTTCCAGGGAGGCATTTTGCACACGGCCCTGTCCCATGACTCTACCCCAACGTCAAAACAGTGCCACTAAGCGAGATGTGCAGAAAGGTGAAGCGCAGAGGGAAAAGGCATTGCAAGCATGAACTAGACTGAAATGCAAAAATATAAGCAGCATTGCAAATAAATTAATATATATGACTATGGAAAATATGTATTGCAAAATCATTTGCAAAAATCACATTTATTTTCCTCGATACTTTAATTTTCAATACAGTAATTATTTTTTTTTTGCTTATATATGCGGCATTATATTGACTCCATAGTTACCCTATTTAAAATGTAGTGTACCTTTTTCAGTTACTTTATTAAAGTAATGTAACTGATTACTTTTGATTACTTTATGATTACTGTTAAAAATTTCTAATGAATGTTAATTCATTAACATTAATTAATTAATTCATGAACCTTACAGTAGTGCTCAACACTGTCAGACTTTCAAAATCCTTCAACATTAGAATTAAGATGATCAAATTTGAACACATAAAAAAATTATTATATCAACTCATACGGCTTTCTAATAAACATACGTCCAATTATGTGTACTTAACTCCTGAAGCATTGGTGTTTTTTTTGTATATGATAGTTTTCTCAAAATAAGTAAAATGCTCACGAAGTGATTCAGAGAAGTTCTAGAAATTATGTTTATGTGTTCATGTACTCATATATTGAGGCGGCAGAGGTTGAAAACACAACAAGCTCCAGTAGGCCTACAGTATGTGTAGTAAATGAAACCGCATGTCTGCTCCATTCATTTGCTCGAAGGGGGGACTGAAAAAAAAAAAGGCAGGGAAATCTCACACTCATACAAACAAATTCTGAAACATGTACAACCCTATTTTTTTTATGGACCTCACATAAAAATGTTTAAATCTTTAGGTTAGGGACGTGCAAAATAATTAAAAGTTCTCTCCTGAACTGCACTTTCACTTCCATTTTTCTTTTCATTCTCTTTATTTTGCCCTGATATCTATTTCTCTCAAGACATTAATACTCAATATTTAATTAAACAATACTTTCTAAGTTTCCTACATGTCAAAATTAGTACATCACTACAATATGAACATGAGTAATGTTTTTCCCCTTAAAAAAATTAACCATGCTTTTATTATATAAAAGTACAGTAACCATGTTTTGTTGTTGTTGTTGTTGTTTTTTTTGTTGGCAAATGTATTAACATTTTTGTACTTATTTTTAAATAAATTGGTTTGTGAATTATATTTTTTTTATTTGTGGTTACCATGGTTTAACAATAGTATCCATTGTCTTTGGATTCGTAGTAAAATCATGTTCATTTTCGTAAGAGTTGTGTTGTTATCTGCCCTAGATCCCCTTAAACCTATTATAAAATATGATTATTTGTCTGCTAAATTATTAGTGTAACATTACAATAGTTAATAATTATGTTCTTTATACAATATTGTATAAAGTGATGACTGAAGAGCAATGGGCTGCTGCTGCTTAACTTAGTAAACAAAGACAAAACTACAATAGCATCTTTACAGATGAAACTGACCTGCACATGAAACTCTGATCAGTAGTTTTGCTTCTCTGCTCCACCTGTGCACTTCCACTGTCCACTCTATTCTCTCTCTTTCATTGATTACTCTGAGTCTGTTCCAAACCATGTGGCGGATGCGCGGAGAGCGCGCGAGCTGAAACATTGCAGTCACGACTAACCGGTTAATATTTTATTACAGATGTAATTTATTTATCAAATGGTGGATTCGGAAATAATCATTTCAGTACACTCGGCAGGCAATTATTCAATAATGATATTAAAATAGCAGGCCAAATCCCTGAAGCTCTGCGACGGGCAAGAGCAGCTTCAAAATCCTCAGTACTTAGGACCTGTTTTTGACACCGTTAATCAACAGATTCTCCTGTCCATACTCAGAAAGATGGGCATCTCTGGAACCACACTCCTGTGGGTTAAGTCCTACCTCTCTGACAGTTCCTTCAGTGTGTCTTGGAGGGGTGATGTTTCTAAGTCACAACACCTTGCTACTGGGGTTCCTCGAGGCTCAGTACTTTGACCACTTCTTTTCTCCATCTACATGACGTCATAAGGATCTGTCATTCAGAAGCATGGCTTTTCTTATCACTGCTACGCTGATGACACCCAACTCTACTTCTCATTCCAACCAGATGACCCGCGGTAGCTGCTCGCATTTCAGCCTGTCTTAGTTACATTTCTATCTGGATAAATGATAAATGTCTTCAATGAGCCAAAATAAAAGCTCACGTTACTCCTCTCCTCATCAGGTTACACTGGCTACCAGTAGCCGCTCGCATCAAATTCAAGGTATTGATGCTTGCCTACAAGACCACCACTGGCACGGCACCAACATACCTAAGCTCACTGGTTAAATCGTATGTGCCCTCCAGAAGTTTGTGCTCTGCAAGTGAACGACGCCTTGTGGTGCCATCCCAAAGAAGTTCAAAATCACTCTCACAATCCTTCTCCTGGACTGTGCCCAGCTGGTGGAATGACCTCCCAATCTCAATTTGTACAGTCTTTACTCATTTTCAAGAAACACCTAAAGACTCATCTTTTTCGCCAGCACTTAACCAACTAATACTAGCACTTTTCTTTCTTTTCTTGTCTTTTCATTAAGAAAAAAAAAAAAAACCTGGTTATGCGTTCTGTTCTAGACTAACTGAGACTTGTCGTGGCACTTGTATACTGTTGTTGTTCTCTTGATGACCTGACTGCTTCTGTTGTTCTCATTTGTAAGTCGCTTTGGATAAAAGCGTCTGCTAAATAATTAAATGTAAATGTAAATCGACTGCCAGGCCTACGGGGATTGTCCTCTCCTTTTCCACAGACACGCAGAACGTGCAGGATTCACTTTTTGTGGCTTAATATTCACAGACACTAGTCCATATCGGGTTTTGATTCAAGTGTACTGAACTACTTTTGATTTATTTGTCCAAAATGTGGCAAATTCCATCCACGTTAGGCTGAATTCCATTTTTTATGACTGGATTCTACAAAACAGACTGTGTTTCCGCAACACAGAAATTTATTAATTATAGGGCGGTATGTCTCAGAGTAGTCAGTGCAATTTGGAAAAGAAATCAATTAAATCTGTATGTGGATGTGTGTAAATATTCAAATATAATCCTCTTAGTAATCGTTAACATTTTCATAAGTAACTGCAATTTAATTACTCATTTTTCTCAGTAACTGTAACTGATTACAGTTAAATTATTTTTTTAATTAAATTACGTAACGCCGTTACATGTATAACTAGATACTCCCCAACACTAATAATTACTCACCTACCATTGTTGCTCATTTTAATCTGTATAATAACCCCCCCTGTTTGTTTCTAACTTGACTGTGTCCAGATTGTGATTTCTCATTACATAAACGAGGACCTACATATACATTACATAAACAAAATCTACAACCAAATACAAGAGATGATGTTGATCACGGACAACACAAATGACACATTTAAAGCAGTTTTGTAACATGGAGGACTCCTCTATAGGAACATAAAGCATTAAGTCACTTCTGCTGTGTTGTAGGAGGTTAAAGAACTATAATTAAAGACTGACATATATAGGCATACACAAATGTGAATGTTTTTATTATCCTTCTCATCAATAACAGAAGACATTTATAACATATATCAAGCATAGTTGTAATTTCATGCTTCTGTTTATACAAAATGGTAAGAGATTGAATCTCACCCTAACACAACAAGTCAAAAGGCCTCATGCGAATCCCCACCCTTCACCCCCCAGGTCTCTTGGAAACCTCATTTGCATGCTATTGTGCAAAGTGAAATGCAACAAGATATATATTTATTTAGGAAGTGAAGAATTCTCAGTATTTAGCTTACTGAAGAAGCCCTTTTTTAATCTTCTAGACACAATGTAGAAATAAAACTATCTGTATCATCTCCATGAAACAACAATATGGATATACTTTGACCAGCACTCCATGAGTCTCTCTGAACCTGTTTTGCTCTCAGAATGTAAGAGGAGCCCCATAATGAATGTTACCTAACTGTTCTTCAGGATGTTTGGAAAGCTGATAAAATCCTGTAGAGAAAGTTGGGTGATACTATGTAAACTGCTTCTATGTTATGCTATCAATAAAAAATACAAATAAAAAAGATTTTAATTATCTGCTACATTATCTTTTGTAAGGGTGATGTTTATATTTTTATGTTCATTTTTATTTAACTATTTTTTTTTTCCAGTTTAAAATGCACAGACATAAGGACGTCAAATGTGGGTTAGTTCCCATGAAAATCCCTGTGTTTGTTTGAGCATCCTGATCAGGCAGACAAATCAACAGCCAGTGGTGTGAATCTGGGTTTGGGGCTATCTGTTTGTATAACCAGTGGTAGATGGGGGGAGTGTTCAGGAAAAGTGCAACACTGGTGGTGCAAAAATTGCAAACTTCACTTTAAGATCAACTTCAAAGCAGACAGTTTATCATTCCTTCTGTGAGTCCTATTGCAAATGGAGCACTACATACAAAAAAAGACCAAGGATCATGATTTTAAAAAATTAAACTGTTGTCAGAAAGAGAGAAGGGCTTCCTTGGTCATTGACAAATCATGCTAAATCAATCAAAGACAAACAGATCAGTGAGTTCAAACAACGTACAGTTTGTTTATTTTCTTTACTGGTTTACAGTAAAGTCTTTACATAATTACATACTGTGTGTTTTAAAGCAATACATTATCAAAATAGTTTAGCGTACAAAAATAAACAAAATACACTTAAAATCAAACAATATAATTTAATTGCATGTCAAGTCGTCACCTTTATTTATATAGTGCTTTTTTGACAATAAAGATTGTGTTAAAATACTTTACAGTATTAAATAGCAAAATAGTGTGTCAATAATGCAAAATGACAAGAGTAAACACTCAATTTTCAGTTGAAAGCAGTTTTTCATTGAATTCAGTGATGTCATCATCCAGCTCAGTTCAGTTTAATAGTGCAACATGAAAATGAACTGTACTTGCAATATGCAACATTATTAACATGACTTGAAATGAAAATGTATATAAAAACTGTTAGTTTTTGTTTCTAAATGTCCCTTTAGTGGCAGTAGTTTCACTTCACGTCTCCAGGCAACAGTTCACTGCACATTACACATTGTGGTTGACCCAATTCATGTTTATATTCACTGAACCTGTGTTTAAAGGTTAAACATATGACACAATTAAAATTTTCTCTCTGGAGTGTCACAAGCTCTTGGTGCATTAAGAATATCTGTAAAGTTGCAAAGACTAAAGTCTCAAATCAGGAGATATTCTTTATAAAAGTTAAGAGTCACCCCCCCCCCCCAAAAAAAATAGCTTGTTCTGTCACTATGTGGGAAGATTTGCATAACCCTGCCCAATTACTCACACAAAGAAAGAAGGTGTAACTTTTATTCTCACTGTTGCTGCTGCCACACAGCAAAAATTGGAGAGTTGAAATTTCAGTGTGAAACACTTCCGAGTTGATTCCAGCACCCAGTTAATCAAACAAAAATTACCCCGTAGGGGAAACAGACATCCATACAGTATTCTTCATTTACAACAATTTACAATGCCAAATGCTTTTGCATGTACCAGGTACAATGATGGTCCAGATCAAGTACAACGAACAGCAGAAGTATGTGAAGCTGGATTGCATTGATGGAAGGTTTAACTTAATGCAATTTCACATCAAAAGGTTGTTGTTGTTTTTTTACTCATTAAAAATAACAAAACATTTGATTAAAATCAAATAAATTCTGTGTATTGTCCTAGCTCTCATGTTGTTGCATCATTTCTGTATTTGCCTTTATCATATAATGTTCTATAGAAAGGGATACATTGAGAAAAAATAGTACAATTATTCATACTATTTTGCTTGCATCATGAAGATATATTTATTCGAATCAGTCATTTGTTGTGAAGCAAGAAAGGGTGTCAACTTAAAAATAGCTTTTTTTTAGTCATTGAGAGATTCTGAGAAATCTGACAATAGAAACAGTTCAAGTGCATCAACTGTAATCTTAGATGAGGTCCCTAACAAGAGACAAAAAAAAAAAAAAAAAAATTTTTATGTGAGTCTCCTTAAGGGTCTGTTAACCCAGAAAAGAAAATGAAAATTACACTTTTTAACCCCTCTGAGTCTGTAGTAATTAGTGAATCACCAATGTCTTTTTTTATTTGATTTTATTATTATATAATTTTGTATTTTTAGTTGGTCGAAGATGTTCTAAAATTGAAGTCTTGTGGTGAAGTAGTACTACAGGAGTATCAAGAAACAGAAACTCTTACAGATGCCACAAAAAGACAAATGATTAACATACTTGAGGCTCACATGATTGATACACATGGGTATTTTTATTTATTTATTTATTTTAAACAAATAACTGCCTGACCATTGTGTAAATTAAGACAAATACGATATCTTCCCTTAGGCAACTCCCTGCTAAAGCTATCAGAGAACAGTATGCTTTTGGCATAGTGATGCTGTTCCCTTCCCTCAGAGATCCATATTCCAAGAAAGGCTATGTAAGTCATCATCTGCATGACCCTTTCATGTTATACTTGCAATGTTATGATATCTGTGACATAGAAATTTGATTCTTTTGAGAAACACAGGCACAGGATACATTGCATGGCGTATGAAAACAGTCCACAGAGATTAGACAAGGATCTTTGCCACTAGACAGCCCTGATGATGTTTCTCCAGTAGCCCCTTTGCTCAGCCATACCAAAGAAAAGTCCCTAATATTCCAAAAGATGAGAGCGACCTTTCAGCATGGACAGAAGCTTGTTAAAGATCCAGGCTCTAGTGCTGATATTCTCTCCAGCTTCCCAAGATTCCTAGATACAAAAGGCCTCATAAATTTGGAATAACGTGTTTTTAAAGGCATGCAATTTGCGAATATTGTTTATAGTTTAATATCTTCTTAAATGTTGATCTAGACTTCACTCTCCTGTTTGACACTGAGACATCCTCCGGGCTGCTTCAGAAGTGGGACACGTTCTTAAGTCCAAATGTCATTAAAGAGGCCAAGCAACTTACTTCAACAGCAGAGCTGAGTCAGTTGCTGCTCTAAGCAGAATGTCCTCCTGAAGGAGGTGACCTTCATGAAACAAGTTAGTTGTATTTGATTTTGTTGTTTTTACGCATTTGCTACATTTGCAGTTACAGTTAGGATATGTTTTGTTTTGATGACAAAAAATATTAAAATGAGCAAACTTCAATGAGAAACTTAGTTTGGATGTTTTCTGGATTAATAAAAAATAAATAACGTGCACTACATAAAAGTATTTAAAAAGACTACATTAATACAGGTGAATGTTTAAAATGCTCTCTATTCTTAAACTTAAAATATTTCATTTGAATTTTTAATGTGAATTTAGTCTCTAGTCTATGACCAGGAAATGGCATCCCTTCCACCATCACCAGGAGGACTGAAGTCTCCAAAAATCAGTGCATGTGAAGCTGCTGAAAGACTTGTAATCTTTCATAAGTTATTGACATTTTAATATTGTGTTTTGGGTTGCTCTAACATGGAGATTTAAAATCATTCATATGCATTCAAATATTGCACTAACCATTGAGTTGTTTGAACAGTCACTTTTATAATGTTGTTTTCTATGACTGGACATTATGTTTGTCTAATATTCAATGTTCATTTCAACTTTAGTGATGCTGCAGTTTGGAGGAGCATCTCAACTACATCCAGCATCAGCATCCATTCCTACTTGCAGTTGCCAGAAAAGCAAGATTGACTGCTTCTACATCGTCTTGGATAAGCATCTCATCCCATGCCAGGCAAACTGCTTCCTTGGAGCATTTGATTAACTTTTCAAGGCACATTTTGTGTTCAATCTGTCCTTTGATAGTGCACTTGGGAACTTGTACACATTCCTGAGACAACAGTGTATAACATTGATGTAGGTAAAATGAAGGAGTCTCCCAGGGTTAGAGATTTGAGAGCCAGACTGCTCAACCAGTCAGTAACCTTAACTTAAAGTCGGCAGTATGATGTTGACAGAATGCTGATTGGTTTTATTTGTCAAAAAGAGCACCCAGACAGTCAAAAGTTGATTTCACATTTAGGAGGTGAACATAGTTAGGCCCAAACCCAATTCCATTTTATACCCCTTCCCCTACCCCTTCCCCTTATCCCTTGAAACAGAGTGTGACGTCACTTGCAGTCTTAATTTTTTATTTTATCGGGTTTTTTTTTACTTTTTGTTTGAATTTCCCAACATTTTATAACAGTAGCCAGGTGGCGAAGAAAAATAAACTTAATTACAATGTCACTTGCAATCGCTACTTGCACTCTCTGCTACCTGAGACACTTGCAATCGACACAAATTGTGCGTGTTGCCAATGGAGACAAGAAGCTGTGGTGGTGAATAAACGCAACGCGCAAAGTTTTGCGTTAAACATTTTTCCATATAGAATAAACTGTCTGCAACTCGTTTATTTCACTGTCTTTGTCCATTAAGCTACATTATGCGTTTTATTTATAATGATTTTCTATAGGAGGAAAACGTTTAATGTTCAATTTAACGCACTGCGTTCTGTACTCGTCTGCTTGCCTGTACGGAGCTGATCCTTTTAAAATCACTTAATGCATTTCATAATGCACGTTCATATTTGCTGGTCTGTATACGTTGAGTCAACAACAAGAAATATAGGCTATGCCTGCTGATTTGTCTTTATCATCTAAGTCTGTTAATAGGCCACATTAAGCGTTCACATTGTGTTCATAGCCATCTGCTTGTCTTGTTGTACATTAAATAATAACTATATATCGAATTTGGTCTTTTAATTGAACTTAACGTATCCTAATACATTATGCCATATTAAGTGTTTGTTTTTTTCTACAGGAGGAAAATGCTTAAAGGGGGGGTGAAATGCTCGTTTTCACTCAATATCCTGTTAATCTTGAGTACCTATAGAGTAGTACTGCATCCTTCATAACTCCAAAAAGTCTTTATTTTTATTATATTTATAAGAGAAAGATAGTCTGTACCGATTTTTCCCGGAAAAACACGAGCGCCTAGAGGCGTGACGTGTGGGCGGAGCTAAAGAATCACGAGCGCCAGTAGGATTTTGAGTTGAGAGCATGTGGAAGCTGTGACACAGGGTTAGCATCATCTTAGGTCCTCTGAGGGGTTGGCAACATCCCTTCTCAGGTGTTCTGGATCCAGACTGGAGCTTGTGTAAATCCTAGTTACGGCAAAACCGAGAATAACAGAGAAACAAATAAACCAAGTAAAATTAATTAGTTACATACTTTCTGCTTTCCCTACAAATGACCAGTACAAAACTTTAATAAATGAATCTTTTGAAGAATTTGAAAACCCATTCACAAATCTGAATACAGAATGGAAATGGAATAAATACTTTAAAGAAAAATGACCAAGAACAAGAAATCGGGTACTTATGACCATGTACCAGTGAATGTGCCAATTTTAGAAACATTGAAATTCATGTGCAGAAATACAGGCATTTGTGATCATTAAGGAAAGATTGTAGATCAGAGCCTGACACTTTTACAGATTTTAGCAATGGAAGTTATTCTAAATCCCACCTTTTATTTACAACAAAGAGACATGCATTACAAATTCAAATATACTATGATGATTTTGAAACAGCTAACCCCCTTGGCTCTAAACGTAGTACCCACAAAATTTGCTGTCTAACTCGGTTCTGATGAACATTAATTTGTTAGCACTTTTTCACACACAAGATGTAAGCAAGTACAGTTTTGATGTAATACTGGAACCGTTGATAAATTATATAAAGATACTTGAAAGACTTCCATTTTCAGATGAGCAGATATTATGGCACCATTGCACAAATCACTGGTGATAATCTAGGGATGCATTGAATTCTTGATTTTAATGAGTCACTTAGTAGCCATAATTTCTGTCGCCTTTGTTTAATGGAAAAGAACGATTCTCAAACAGTATACAGTAACGATGTTCCTAATGTGGTCCTTCGTGGAAAAGAAATGTTTGTGTCACTGAATACATTGCAAGTCTCTCCAGGAAAACCCACAACTGAGGTCAATATATGGTTGGAAAAACAATTAATACACTGAAGTACTTTCATGTTAGCAATAACTACTCATTCGATATAATGCATGACCTTCTTGAGGGCATGGCTCAACATGAAATCAAATTGCTTTTTGGACATCTTTCATTTAATTTCAAGGATTAATTCCTTTGATTATGGATTTTTAGAACTTAAAAAAGTTCCACAAAGGTTATTTTGGATACTGCTGTGGGTTTACAGCATGGGTTTAAATTCCATTTAGACATTGTCTTGTGAAAAATCTCCCACTTTTATAAGGAGACATTTTTCCTCCAGGACACAAATGAGTTTTTTGTTTATGTTACTTCAAATAATGAACATTGTGATTTTCACCTTGTCTCACTTCAGGTTGTACCTGAAGCACTTGATTGCTGATCACCACAAACTATTCAAGTACTTGTATCCACATAAAAATTTGATTCCTAAACATCATTACATGGTACATTACCTCTTCTATTAGGAAAATTGAGCCCTTATTATTTGTGTGGATAATGAGGTTCAAAGCCAAACATAAGATGTTCAAAGACTGTTTCCTGAAACTGGAAAAGCAGCCTACAATGCCGGTGTCTGTTTCTATAAAGTGGGACAGTTCCAACTTTGCAAGGACAGTCTGACGCTTCTGACTTGCAGTCTGTAAGTACATTTTCACGTGTAAAGGATTTGGCACTGATGATTCAAAACTCGAGTTTTGAGCAGTGTAGAAAAGCCCTTGTTGTTTGTCGTTTATCTGATCACAAATGCAGACATGGTTTTATGTTTACGCAGCCTGATACACAATGCAACACGTAAGAAGACAGTATAAGTCATTATAATCAGTAATAATGTCCCCACTGGATGCAACAAATGCCTCGTTTATAATGGGTTTAATTGCTTTTGTCTTGTCGTTCCGATATACACGGCATCACAGTTTTGTGAGGGACAGAACATTTCCATGACATGATTGAGGAATTCGTCCAATCACAATGCACTGGATAGTTGGCCAATCAGCACACACCTCCCTTTTCAGAATTATGAGCATTGTAAAAAATATATGCATTTGAGAAAGGCGGGGCATAAAGGAGCAACAGTAATGAACATAATCTGGAAAATGTATTTATTTTTTATTTTTTAACCTTTAACTGTGTAAACACATTGAATTATACCAAATACACAAAATAATGTTCTTTTTAGCAACGTCATATGACCCCTATAATGTAGTCTGATCACATTTGCAAAGATTTGTTTCTTTGTTCCTTTTGACAGCAATGGGAGACATTTTCTACTCTCTTATAAAAAATTAGATGCAAATGTATTGTTTGCATTTTGAGTTGTTTTCAGAACAAACTTTAAATAATAATAATAATACAAGATGTATTGTGTAATGTTTGTATAATATATTGCATCTTTTTTCTTTTTTTTTTTTAAGAATGATAAATTAGTTTAGTTGGTTTTTGTCTATTTTCTTAAAAAGCACAATTCTACTGCCATAGGAGCAGACCAAAGTGGTGTTAAGTAAAATAAATATAAAAACAAAAATACAAACAAAGACACTAACAAATCACAGCATCATAAAAAACCTAAAATTTAGATCTCTCCTAAATCAGACGCAGAAGCCAAGATATAAAAGTGCTTATTCAAAGACATCAGAGAAGGGGCAGAGCAGATGGCTAGTGGTAAGCTGTTCCATAACTGAGGTCTGTCTATTGAAAAGGCCCAATCACCTTTTTCACTTGAGTCAGGACCGTGGTACCTGGAGCAATATTTTATAATCAGATCTCAGTTTATTACTTGTTTATGTAGAGTAACAAGATCTGACAGTCATGATCTGACATGAGCTGACAAAAACTCAAAACTAAATTCATACATAATTCTTAAAAAAAATAAGTGCATCTTCGTTGTCCACCCAGTCAACAATTTGATCTCACTATGATATCACCATGAACTCACATGATTCTTATGGTGTGGTCACAATGTGTGGGTCACAGTGAGCTAAAAGTGTAAAAACACATCACACTCACTGTGTGCTCATACTGTAATAAATGTGGGGAGTTATTCCCCGGAGGACACCAACTTGACAGGGCTGATCCCTTTCCTTAGACCCCATGGTGGGATCTTGATTCCAGGAAATGGGGAAGTGTTTTAGACTTTAATATCTTGTTGTGTGTATGTGTGAGAATCAATGTATGTAGTTGGGAGTTTTTAAATGTTCTACGAACCACTCTGTGCTTACCTAGCTGGGGTTAGCACTGATTTTTCACTGTGTAATATGATTAGCGTTTGATCACGATTTCATTGTGCTGTGTGACCACAAGAGTGTAGTGCAGTGTTGGAGTGTCACTGTTGTACAATCGTTTGCTCTAGCAAAGACGTACAGAGTTAATGTTTGTTGAATCTACTTTATTTAAATCATGTTTCTTTTCCAATAAATTATCAATAAAATATTTCTTACCTGGAAGAACTGGTGGTATATATCACATACCTTGTGGTCCTCCAAATAAGTCTGGTAAAACCCCCTCTCATCTAAAAAAAGAGGAGAGGTTTATAACAATACTATGCTCGCAATGTGAGGTCACTACACACTCACTGTGCTCTCATACTGTGGTCAATGTGAGGTCACAGCACACTCACTGTGCACTAATACTGTGGTCAATGTGAGGTCACTGCACACTCACTGTGCACTAATACTGTGGTCAATGTGAGGTCACAGCACACTCACTGTGCACTAATACTGTGGTCAATGTGAGGTCACTGCACACTCACTGTGCTCTCATACTGTGGTCAATGTGAGGTCACAGCACGCCCACTGTGCGCTCATACTGTGGTCAATGTGAGGTCACTGCGCACTCACTGTGCGCTCATACTGTGGTCAATGTGAGGTCACTACTCACTCACTGTGCTCTCATACTGTGGTCAATGTGAGGTCACAGCACACTCACTGTGCACTAATACTGTGGTCAATGTGAGGTCACTGCACACTCACTGTGCACTAATACTGTGGTCAATGTGAGGTCACAGCACACTCACTGTGCACTAATACTGTGGTCAATGTGAGGTCACTGCACACTCACTGTGCTCTCATACTGTGGTCAATGTGAGGTCACAGCACGCCCACTGTGCGCTCATACTGTGGTCAATGTGAGGTCACTGCGCACTCACTGTGCGCTCATAGTGTGTTCAATGTGAGGTCACTGCGCACTCACTGTGCTCTCATACTGTGGTCAATGTGAGGTCACTGCACACTCACTGTGCGCTCATACTGTGGTCAATGTGAGGTCACTGCGCACTCACTGTGCTCTCATACTGTGGTCAATGTGAGGTCACTGCGCACTCACTGTGCTCTCATACTGTGGTCAATGTGAGGTCACTGCACACTCACTGTGCGCTCATACTGTGGTCAATGTGAGGTCACTGCGCACTCACTGTGCTCTCGTACTGTGGTCAATGTGAGGTCACTGCACACTCACTGTGCTCTCATACTGTGGTCAATGTGAGGTCACTGCACACTCACTGTGCACTCATACTGTGGTCAATGTGAGGTCACTGCGCACTCACTGTGCTCTCATACTGTGGTCAATGTGAGGTCACTGCACACTCACTGTGCACTCATACTGTGGTCACAACGTGAGGTCACTGCACACTCACTGTGCGCTCATACTGTGGTCAATGTAAGGTCACTGCGCACTCACTGTGCTCTCATACTGTGGTCAATGTGAGGTCACTGCACACTCACTGTGCACTCATACTGTGGTCAATGTGAGTTCACTGCACACTCACTGTGCACTCATACTGTGGTCACAACGTGAGGTCACTGCACACTCACTGTGCACTCATACTGTGGTCAATGTGAGACCATGTGAGACCACTATCATTTGCTTGTGTTAAACTCATTCTGCAAACTGTGATCAAACAGTTCTCTAATATTGGGCAGTAATATCACAAACATATAGAATTTCATGTTTTCTACAAATTTGAATTTCTACAATTCGGTTTCCTTGTTTATTTTGATTTATTTTCAGTTTGATGTTGGCATTTGACAAACATTTCAATTTAACAGATACTTTCTGCTTCCTGCTTTGTTTTTGTTTTTGGTGACTCCTTTTCGGTTTCCTAACTTCAATTTCTTTGTCCCCTTTGAAAGACTTGACACATCCTGAAACACAGAGAACAATATGTCATTGCAATCAGTTGCTAACATCCTTACAGGTGAAAACAACTATTAGTTAAACAAAATATGAAACCAATCATGCATCCATGCTTCCACAAAACATGCTTGTATAGTTACTGAAATATGATCCTGAGTTAGCAATGTAATCTAATAATGATCTGATTTGGGAAGTATAACAAATCCTAAATACTGATATGCAACCTAAAGCCAGGGACACACATAACAACTAGCTAAAACATTTTAAGACTGAGCTGAATACACTTATTATTTTGAATGCTGACTGTAAACACCAACTGAGCGTAGGCTAACTGCCTCTGATGTGTTTGGGTGTAAGTTGGAAGCATCAAATTACATTCATAATCAGTCTTACAGTCATACTGTGTTCCTGGCTGAGCTGGCAAGATGACTGGTTCACACGTACCTGGCTAACATATGTACCTGGCTAATTTGCTAACATGGGGCCAGGCCACAGTGCATATTTGCATTATAATGTAATATCATAGTATGTGAATAGCAAATAAAGAAACCACTCACCATTGATCCAGAACAGAACAGCAATTACATGGTCGAAAGGCTCTGACACAAATATAAATCACTATAGTGATGTTCGATCCCTGAACGAATTTTTAAGATCCCTGAACGAATCTTTAAGCCTGTTCATTCATAGAAAGTAACCTAACTGATTCGAATTTTAGTTCTGGGCTGATGATGCAAAATGCACAGCTGAAGTTTGCTGACCTGTTCGTCGGTTCATTGATAAATACTATGTTATGAAAACCTTTAAATTCTTGTTGTAAACGATGGCCACATGGGCAGCGCACCAACATAGATGGTTATGCACTGCGGTCATCTTCAGTTCGAATCCCAGCTTGAAGACTTTTCACAATCCCACCCTCTATCTTTCCACTTCTCTTCTTGTCAGATCTCAACTTTCCTATCATAATAAAGGCAAACACGGCAAAAAAATAAATAAAAAATTATGCTGAGAAATAAAAAAAAATGTCTCTATATACAAGCATTTCTGCATCAATGTATGTGGGTTGTAGGTGCTAAACTTTTAGGAATCTTATCCAAGATGAACGATATTTAAGTCTCCTTACAAGCTGCTTAAAATGTTATTCATAATGAGTTCACGTATTTCCTCATACTGTGAGGATGGCAGTATGAGGATATTTTGAGTTCACAATGAGCTCAGATACTACTGACACTGTGAGGATCTCATTATGAGGATCCTGTGATGTCACGGTGATCATCGCATGATCTCACGTGTTGAATGGGATGTTTGTAAGTTTTTCAGGAATCAAATTTAGGAAATATGATCAAATTAATAAGATACAATTCTTATGTTCATTTATTCTTCTCTACATCTGGAGCAGAACAAGAACATCCTAAAATAAACTGTAATAGATTAGCTGTCTCTTTTAAACACACAAACGTAATATTTGTGTGTTAAACATACTCTAAAAGAAGTCATTCAGGTGTGACTTACACCTCTTTTCTAAATGCCACCCCACCCACAATGCAACTTCTTTTGCTCACTCCTACAAAGCTAATAGTCCTTCATAATAGGGATGCACGATTTAGGGGAAAAATTTTTTTTTTTTGATTTTTCAGGTTAAAATTGTTATTTGTAAAAACAAACAAACAAACTAATACTTCTAAGAAAAATGTATAAAATAATAACAATACTAACTTTAATTTACAGAAAACTATTGTATTACAAAAACACTGCAGGGTTTACTTGTTAATATACAGGCAGCCTGTCATGGGTTGTTGCAATGAAAATAGAGTAAGACGAAATTCCAAAACAAAATTTACTGCTAACAATCCACACAAAAGGCAGGGCAATACACGATACATATAACTGTGACTGGATGAAGAGTGACTTAAAAGGAAGGATTAAACAGAGATGAATGGCACTGGAGACCTAGGCGATGCTACTAGGAGGGAGAGAGACAGATCAAGGGGTAGCTGATGGAATGAGGAAACCTGATAAAGCCGCAAGGCTGCAGGTCTCTGGTGGAGCTGAAGGTAGGAGGAGCCAAGGCAGAGCTGACAGGTCAACAGGCGGAGATGTGGCTGGAGGTGAAGTTTAGGATCCTCTTGCACAAGCACTGTAGGTGGATGGATGACCTGCTGCTAGAAATCAGAGCAGGCAATTCCGGGAGATGCTGTAGACGTCTGGCAGCTGTAGGGTTGGAGGACTTGCTGAGCTTTGCGGTGGTGGTGATGGTCATGTAGGGACAATTGACGGAAGCAAAGGTGGTAGGGTGTAGTCCAGTTCAATTGATTTCAAGTTTAATTGTATAGCACTTTTTACTACACAAATCACTGCAAAGCAACTTTACAGAAAATTACATTTCTACAATATTTAGTAGTAGCTTATCAGTGGTGACTGTCTTTATTAGTGTTTATGTATGGAAAAATCAATTAAAGATGTAATCAAACAGACAATGAACACTATTAACAGCAACTATTATATGAATCAATCAAACTTAGAGCAAAATTTGGTAGTTCTGTATGTTTTTTTAGGGATGGCATCATCTGAGGTCCTCTGAGGGGTTGGCATCATCTCTTCTCAGGTGTTCTGGATCTACACTAAAGCTTGTGTAAATCCTAGTTTCCACAGGATGTCAATCCTGTGGCAGAAACAGAGAAACAAATAGAGACATAATTAGCATAGCTGCTGTTCCAATAAAGTAAAATTAATTTGTTTAACCCAAGCTAAAGAATAATTATTTGAATGCCTGGCCAAAGAGAAGAGTCTTTAATCTAGATTTAAACACAGAGTGTTACTAAATCCAGACCATTATCAGGAAGGCTATTCCTGAGTTTGGGAGCCAAGTGTGAAAAAGCTCTATGTCCTTTAGTGGACTTTGCTATCCTAGGAACTAACACAAGTCCAGAGTTTTGGAGCGTGGTAGAAGACTAGTTAGGTACGCAAGAGCTTAACCATTAAGGGCCATGTAGGTAATAATATTTTGTAACTGATACAGAAATTAATAGGTAGCCAGTGCAGAGACTGTAAAATTGGGGTAATATTACCATATTTTCTTGACCTGATAAGGACTCTAACCATTGCATTTTGGACTACCTGTAGCTTGTTTATTGAAGATGCAGGACAACCACCCAGTGCATTACAATATTCCAGTCTAGAGGTCATGAATGCGTGAACAAGCTTTTCTGCATCAGAAACAGGTTACATATTTCATAGCTTGGCAATGTTTCTGAGATGGAAGAATGCTGTTTTTGTAACATGGAAAATATGATGACAAAAAACAAAAAAGACAAGTTGCTGTCTAATATAACAACCAGATTTTTGACTGTAGAGGAAGTAACAGTACATCCATCAGGTTGCAAATTGTAATCCAAGAGATTTTGTGTACTGTATTTTTGGTCCAATAAGTAATATCTCTGTCTTATCCAAATTTAATAGGAGAAAATGATTGGTCATCCAATCTTTTAAATTTTTAACGCTCTGATAGCTTAGATAATTTAGAAGTTTTATCTGGACTTGTTGAAATATACAGTTGAGTATCATCAGCAGAACAGTGGATACTAATCCTGTATTTTCTAATAATATTACCAAGGGGCAACATTTAAATAGAAAATATCTGAGGACCTAGGATAGATCCTTGTGGCTCTCCATATTTTACTGGTGATAAATGAGATGACTCCTCATTTAAATAAAATAAAAAAATTGTAGCAATCAGATAGGTAGGATCTAAACCATCTTTAAGGGTTAGTTCACCCAAAAATGAAAATTATGTCATTAATGACTCATGTCGTTCCAAACCGTTAAGAAAGCTCTCGGACTAAATCTTAAATATTTTAAACTGTGTTCCATAATATAAATGTGGCAAAAAAGGTGTATAGGCTTAGATTATTGAATTATCACTTTTAGTTACTATGCCACCCCTGGCTGAACACCTGGGGAAAAACCAATCAACAAAAAGGGATGCAAGCTTGCTCACTCCCACAATATTACCAAACCATGAGGTATGGATACACACCAAATGAAGCTTTATTAAGTCATAAGTAACAGAGACCATAGCAAGAGCAAACAGTGAAATGAAAGCAAGTGGCACAAAGCCACGACAATAAAGAAAAGCAATCAACCAACTATATTAAATAAAAAAATCTACTAACTGAGCTGGGGTGTCTCCTCTCTCTCCTGTCAGAACAGTGGTTTCATGTTTTTTTTGTCTTGTGAGTCGCAGTGTTTCTGTACATCTTCATCACGTCTATCTGTCTTTAAGTGCACATACAGTCATGAGTTTCTGCTCGATGTCAGCAGAACCGCATTTTTAGAGTTAAACTCTGCGCATGTGGTAGAGCTGCGGGATCTCTGTCTACACCATCACCGACCCCAACTACTGCATCTCGCCTGCAGCTGCGGTGCCACAAGCGGTGTTAGAAGAAGCAGAAGAGGGGTAAGCACTGAGGTTTCCGGGCTAGGCTAACAGCTAACCCACACAAGCCAGCTATCCCCACTATCATACTGGCTAACGTACACTTTTTGGACAATAACCTGGATTACATCTGACAACTATGCTCAACTCAGAAGACTGTTAGAGACTGTTGTGTTTTTCTGTTTATGGAAACATGGCTCAGCAACAGTGTTCTGGACTGTGCTAATCAGCTCGATCAGCTGACATGCTATCGAGTGAACATAGTTCTTGTTGAGGAAGGTAAATCTCGTGGCGGCGGGCTTTGTATTTACATCAATGATGTGTGGTGCCATGATGCTGTTGCAGTCTGCAAACACAGCTCACCCCTGGCAGAGTTTATGATAATTAAGTGCCAGTCGTTCTATTTACTTAGGGAATACACAGCCATATTGCTTGTTACTTTATAAATCCCTTCCAGTTCCAACAACAGCAAAAGGAATGAGGCACTAAATTAACTTTACCAGCACATCGGTGAGCAGCAGAAAGCCCACCCTGATGCTTTTCTCATCTTAGCTGGGTATTTCAGCAATGCAGACTTAAAGAGTGTGTTGCCAAAATACACCAACACATAGACTTTCCAACATGGGGAAACAACACTCTGTACTTGATCCCTCAGCAGGATTAATGCAGGCAAAGCTCTGGGTCCTGACAACATTCCTGGGCATGTGAAACTCACTGATGTCTTCAGCCTGACTGAGGGAGATGTTGAAAATATCTGTGTTGTCCCCACATGTTTCAAAGCTACCATCACCATTCCAGTCCCGATGAAGCTGTCTCCATCCTGCTTTAATTTCTACCATCCAGTTGCACTCACTTCTATTCTCAAGAAGTGCTTGGAACAGCTAGTCATGCACCATATCAAGTTTGCCCCCCCCCTCCCTGGACCCCTTCCAGTTTGCATATCGGTCCAACCACTAGACCTCACACATCTTGAGAATAAAGATTCATACGTCAGAATGCTGTTCATAGACTTCAGTTCAACATTCTACACAATCGTCCCTCAACACTTTGCTGTTCAACTGGCTGTTGGACTCTCTGACTGGAAGACCTCAGGCAGTACAGGTCAGCAGTAACACATCCAGCACCATCACACTGAACACTGGGGCCCCTCAAGGATGTGTGCTGAGCCCCCTCCTCTTCACTCTGCTGACACACGATTGGACACTGTCACACAGCTCCAACCTCTTCATTAAGTTTGCGGATGACACAACTGTAGTGGGTTTCATTAGCAATTTTATCTCTAATAGTATCGATTTTAGAAGTAAAGTAGTTCATAAAGTCATTACTGCTGTGATTTTGGTAAATGTCAACACTTGTTTTTCTCTTTTTTACTCTTTTTCCGAGGTCACCGTTGCCACCAGATCCAGTCTGTATCCAGATCAGAGGGTCACTGCAGTCACCCGGATCCAGTACGTATCCAGACATGATGGTGGATCAGCACCTAGAAAGGACCTCTACATCCCTGAAAGACAGCGGAGACCAGGACAACTAGAGCCCCAGATACAGATCCCCTTTAAAGACCTTGTCTCAGACGACCACCAGGACAAGACCACAGGAAATAGATGATTCTTCTGCACAATCTGACTTTGCTGCAGCCTGGAATTGAACTACTGGTTTCGTCTGGTCAGAGGAGAACTGGCCCCCCAACTGAGCCTTGTTTTCTCCCAAGGTTTTTTTCTCCATTCTGTCACCGATGAAGTTTCGGTTCCTTGCCGCTGTCGCCTCTGGCTTGCTTAGTTGGGGTCACTTCATCTACAGCGATATCATTGACTTGATTGCAAATAAATGCACAGACACTATTTAAACTGAACAGAGATGACATAACTGAATTCAATGATGAACTGCCTTTAACTATCATTTTGCATTATTGAGACACTGTTTTCCAAATGAATGTTGTTCAGTGCTTTGACGCAATGTATTTTGTTTAAAGCGCTATATAAATAAAGGTGACTGATTGATTGATTGACTTGTTGATGCTTTATTTTTCATAAATTTAGCCACTGTATTGAATAAATACCTGGGGTTATGTTTGTTTTCTTCTAAAAGAGAAGCAAAGTAGTCAGATCTAGCAGTTTTTAATGCTTTTCTGTAGGATAGGCTACTTTCCCGCCAAGCAATACGTAATACCTCTAGTTTTGTTTTTCTCCAGTTGCGCTCCATTTTCCGGGCTGCTCTCTTTATGGTGCGAGATTTGGATACATCAGGAAGATTACTTATAAAGCAGTCTTTTGTGGTAGAAGTGATGGCTCTACCATACTTGTAACAAGAAGTAGAATTTACAATTTTGGCTCTATGAAGTTTGCACAAAACTAAATAATGACCTGAGATATCATCACTTCGCTGCATAATTTCAACACCATCAACATCAATTCCATGTGACAGTATTAAATCTAGAGTATGATTTCGACAATGAGTAGGTCCTGAGATGTGTTGTCTAACCCCAATAGAGTTCAGATTGTCTATAAATGCTGATCCCAATGCATCTTTTTCATTATCAACATGAGTGTTAAAATCATCAACTATTAAAACTTTATCTGCAGCCAGAACTAACTCGGATGTAAAAACAGCAAACTCTTTAATAAAGTCTGTATGGTGCCCTTGTGGCCTGTATACAGTAGCCAGTACAAACATCACAGGGGATTTATCATTAACATTTGTTTCTCTATAAAGATAATTTTATATGAAGCACCATTACTTCAAACAAGTTATACTTGAAGCCTGCCCTCTGAGAAATCTGAAAACTTTGTTATAAATTGAAGCAACACCTCCCCCTTTGCCTTTTGGACGCGGCTCATGTTTATAAGAGTAATCTTGGTGGGTGGACTTATTCAAAATAATATATTCATCAGGTTTTAGCCAGGTTTCTGTCAAACAGAGCACATCTAGAGTATGATCGGTGATCATATTATTTACAAAAAGTTCTTTCGTAGAAAGGGATCTGATATTCAGTAAGCCAAGCTTTATCATTTGTTTATCCGTATTGCATCTAAGAGTTTAAGGTGTACATTTTGAACAGGATGATAAATAAATTTTTCTTGTTTTGTTTAAAGATCATATCTGTTCATTTAGTACTGCCTTTCAAAAGCTACATACTTTTTTAATACTGAGTTTCAGAAAAAAAAAATTGTTTAAGTTGCGTTTACCTTTTGAAATTGTTATGTATGAGTCCATCAATTTTCCTCAGTGTAAAAAAAAAATTGATCTGGAATCATACATTCTTTACTGGAAATGCAAAAGTTGTCGACAAACCTGAGAAAGTGGAGGATCTGAAGGATCATTTAAAGTGTTCAGGACAAAGGACTCATGAACCACTTTACGCACAGCTGGCACATCCGGGAACGTAACTTTAAATTTCATCACCGCCCCTTTTCTAGGGGAAAATAAAGTAGATTTCCCATAGACTTCCATACAAATTAGCGGCAAAGAGCAACGTCCGTACACAGCCAGCAGGCATGAATAACTTAACAAATCCCTAATACTAAACATGTCAAGTAATTATATGTCCACCCTGCCTGCCACAGAGCGTGAAAGGTACATCCACAAACTTAATTTGCTCAATTTAAAAACACGTCCTTTCATTCTCCCAGTGTCAAATTGTTGTAACAACCCCACCCAGTGGCCAGAGTCTTACCCGTACATTTACTCGTACAGGTCACCAGGTAAGCCAGTGAATGATTTTACTTCGTATTTGAAAGTAAACATCTTTAAATGTATATATTATGTCTTTATATTTAGAGTACTGAGGGCACTTTTCTTTCCAGCCATACAACTAGCCTGGCTTAGCTTTCGATTAGCATACATACATCATACATAATTCATGATATTTCCATAACAGCAAGATATGGATGATTATGGCAGGTAGCCATGAATTTCATATTTGGGGTTTAACAAATATCATTGGTGAACCCAACCACACAACAACTGTTTGGGAAGTTGTAAGGTTAGTCCACTTCCTCCATCCAATACTGTATGGCGGTTTGTTTTCCCCTTAAAGGGGGCATGAATCTGTTCATATACATTCTATGACGTAACGCCAGTTTTGCGTATCCCAAAACAAACATGTACCACTATTTTTTTTTATTTAATCAGCTATAATTCTGACTAGCAGACTAAATGTAATTAAATTATATTTAATTTCCTTTCTACTTATCATGTAGAAACTGTCACCAGTGGTTCAAAGGGTTCATATTTTCACAGTCCTTCAGATGAATGTTTTTTTAGCTGAACTATACGGCAATTCACAAAGTCACATATGTATACATAATAGACAGAAAAAGGATATTTGGCCTGCTGGAATGGAGGTGAGAAAAGCGGCAATATATAGACTTCCTCTGATGCTAATTGGTTGGATTATGTGAAAATGTTTCTTCTAAACTTTGTTAAAATAAACTTCATTAATAATTGAAAATAAATAAGTAAATAAATAAATAAATAAAGCTAGTTAAAGTGATTTAGTAACTGAATAAAAGATAACTTTAGTAATAGAATAGTATTCCAAAACGGTGTTCAAGTTACCTGATTGATGACAGTTATTTAAAGACAAGCAGATTTCCAGAAGAATGGCAACATTTGCTATCTGATCTAAAAACATTAAATAAATATACACATTAAAACATATTGTGGCGGGAAGAGTACAAGACAGACACAGTGGCCGTGGCGTCAGGCCTCGGAGAGGCTTTTATTAACAGAAATCAAATAAAACAGGGAATAAAAGGTGGCCAAAGGGGGAAAGTGTCCAAAATAACAGGGAAACTGGTGTCCTCGTCGTGCTGCAGGGTTCGTGTGGGTTGGGCAGTGTTCATGGAGGAAGGGTCCAGGTAAGGGGCGGAGTCTGGCGGCCGCACACGCTCCCCTCTTCTGTCCGGAGCGCGAGGGGCGGCAGCTTCCTCTAGCGGCTGCATCACTCTCATTGGCCGCGGCGCTGGTAGGGGATGGACGGCCCGGCATCCTGGCCCGTCGGCCGTGTAAACAGGTGCGGTTCCCATCCGGTGTGTTCCCATCCAAGCACCCAACATGTTTATTGTACTGTGGTCATAAGATCAATTAACGATAGTGATTATGGGTGGATACGGTACGTTCAATGAGTATAAAAGGAGATGAGATTGACATTTCAGGAGTGTGCATGTCTCTCTGAGTCCTGGAAGTGACATCATGTCGTCAGTCATTCTGTGCGCCGGGTTTATGTCCGGGAGCGTGTGGCTGAGGAGTACTTTAGATGCACCGAACAGATATTCGTCAATGTGAGGCCATAATTAGTACGCCATTGAGTGCACCGGGTGGTGGGAGTTACCATAAGCTGTGATACGGGAGCCAGGAGGTGTTGCAGTAGGCTTTGTGGGTGCTGTTGGGCTCTATGCGACCCAGTGCTGCTCCTGTGAATTAGAATTGCCTGCAGCTGGTAGCTGTTATTCGAACTTGAACGCTTCAGAATGGAGTTGTATTCTTCTCTGCAGGCTGTCTTTGACCCCTCTCTGTCTTGTACTAGGACGATGCATTGACTGTTGATCTGTACCTTTGCTTGACGAATTCATTTCAGCGAAGGAGGGTCTCTGTGACGACCGTAAAGACGTATCTGTGCCTATCCATTTACTCAAATTGCTTGATGATTTCATTACAGCGAACGAGGGTCTCCGTGATGACTAGAACATTAGTCCTCTGTGTGTGGTGGTGGTTCGGCTATCGGTCTGCAGTGTTCAAAGCGGGTGAATTTGGTGTTGTGTGGTGCAAGCACAGGTAGTTACTGTGTTTATTGGACAGGCAAGATGAATGCCCCAATTCTTGAGTAGGTTGTGTGTGTGTGTGTTTGTGTCTGTGTAACCTGTTCCATGATTGATGCAGTCTTTTTATGGTTATTTATTAAATGTTGTATTTTATTGTATGTATTGAGGAATAAAATCTGTGAAATGCGTATCCTCGTCTGTTATCACTGCGAATCTGTGTGCTTTATAGTTATGTATCTGTGGGTCCCCGGCCAATTTCCGGAGTGGCGTAGTCGGGTCAGTGCCATTATTGGCATTGTAGCTAACTCTCGAGTATGGAGCGCCACAGTTAGCAACTCCTACGTAATGTTACTTTTTAAAAGTTAGCTTTCAGTACCAAGATATATTCATATTCAAATTTTTAGCTCTGAAAATGGTTATTTAAACTCATTTTACAACATAAACCCAATCAAATATATCCATCACAACACTTAACACGAAGCTTTGGTAAATAGCTTATTTGAAAAAAAATGTTTCTAAAATGTTTCTGTAAATTCTTCTTTACTTTCTTCTGATATAAATCTCTCTGAAGGCTGTGACCACGTGCTGACTGAAGGCCACTGAAGCCGGAACTAACGGCTCGAAACAACACCGGCCTATAAATAAGGTTTGAGAGAAACAATACAAAACTGAACCATTTTTAGTGTCATGTTCTGAAAAAAAAAGTAATTTAAATGGTTTATGTATTTATATTAACCTTCGTCTGATGTAAATCTCTCAGAAAATCAGCTTGCGCAACAGTGTAGCACCTGAAGTGGGGATAAACAGCTCGAAACAACTTCATGCTAGAAATACAAATTTAAAAAATATTAAAACATCAAAAAATATTATGTTCTTGCAAAAAAAAAATTCAAAATGGATTTATGTATTCACATTTACTGTCGTCTGAGGTTCAAACAACAACTTTGGCAGGAGGGGTAAGAACAGTGAGTCGATTCAGAAAAGATTCAATTCAAGGGCATCAAGAATTACGAGTCTCGTGTGAATCAGCTCTAAATGCGAGGCCTGGAATGTCAATGTGTGATGTATTACTGTTCATTACTTCTATTACCAAACTAAAACAAACCCAAGATACAGAACTACTATTAATCCCACTCAAATTTTGCGATTATGTTCAAAAGACTCGTTTAGATACATTCAATTCTGATTAATTTAAACTTTCCTACAGATTTAAAATGACTGGAAGATTAATTTTTAACCAATAAACACCCCGAAAAAGAATACAGTGTTTGCTTCCTCAATTACGACATTAACCATGGTACATAAAAAATACAAAAATAAAAACATGATTATTGTACTCACCATGGTAACCATAAATTAACCATGGTAAACTAATTATAGTTTTACGTGGTAGCATATTTGTTGTATAAATGCCGTTAAACAAATGGCAGTAAAACAGTATATACACTTTTACTATTATAAAACCATAGTTAATTTTAATGAGGGCTGGTTTACTGGAAATCTTTGAACACATCTATTGTGTGCAATCAGAAACATCCTGTATCCGGAAATCTCTGTGCATCTCAAGTGTATGGTCGTGTACGGGACTCAGCACACTTGCCTGGGAAATTTTCATACATGGGTCGTACACCTTAATTTCACTGACATTTCCCATGTCCGATTTATCCAGGAAATTCCTTTTTTCACGCAGTGCTGCCGGCGGATTGTTAAGGTTCTCGAAAAATTTATGGAGTGGGCACATATGCATTTTAAACCAGCTAAGTCAAGATCAATTGTGTTGAGAAGAGGAAAGATGGATGATAATTTCCGGTTTAGCATAGCTAAATGCATATGCAACAATCCAGACAATCACTGAGAAGCCTGTCACGATGGGAGAATGCGACTGAGAGGGAAGTGACGTGTGGAGCTGTGGAAGGCAGAGCCACAGCGTATCAAGTTTTTTATCCAAGCGGTATACGATGTGCTTCCCAGTCCATCAAACCTTCACATATGGGGCAAAGTGGAGTCTCCAGCATGCCCACTATGCTCCAAGCCTGGAACCCTAGAGCACATTCTGAGTTGCTGCTCAAAGGCACTGGGAGAAGTAAGGTACACGTGGAGGCATGACCAGGTACTGAAGGTCATAGCAGAAGCCATTGCTACAGGAGTTGAGTGGGCCAAGCGCTCCCAACCCTCCAAGCAAGCCGTCATCTTTATCAGAGCTGGAGAGCTGCCAAAACCAGCAGCAAAAACATGCAGGTATCTTGGCCACTGCGACGTACTTGCAACTGTTGGTGGAATTGGAGCACCAACTCAAGTTCCCCAACCATGTTGTGATCACCACCTTAAGATCAGATATCGTTCTCTTGTCAGATTCCACCAAACAAGTAGTTCTGTCAGAGCTTAGAGTCCCCTGGGAAGACTGCTTGGAAGAAGCCTTTGAGAGGAAGCTCGCCAAGTATGAGGGACTGGTCAGTGAGTGTAGACAAGCTGAGTGAAAAGCTAGGTTTCTGCCAATAGAGGTAGGATGCAGGGGCTTTATAGACCGATCCCTGTCCAGAGCCTTCAGTTTGTTAGGTATAGATGGGGTGAGGAGGAGAAGAGCCATCTGCAACACCAGAGAAGTGGCAGAGAAAGCCTCAAGATGGCTATGGCTAAAGAGAGGATATCCATGAGGGAAGGGTAGCTAGATTTGCCAACTGAACACAAGCTGTGGTTTAATCAGCCACAGCTGGGTCACCTGGATGAGGGTGTATGATGTTGAAAGACCTGAAACACCCAATGAGTCCAGGAACATCACTGAAGATGTGTCCAGTAGCATCAGTAGATGTATTTGCACAGTTTGAAGGTGCACCAATTGATCCTCTACCAAAGGTACATCCCGCACCTGCTGATCATGTTTCATCTTGTGCTGCTTGGCCGCCATTTGTAGTTGCTACTGTGCATCTTCAAATGCCACTTGTAACCTGGCTTAGTGCTCCCGGATCCATTCGTGTACACTACCAACCGCTGGTTTCTGTACCCAACCAAACAGGAAGTCCTCAGGCAGCTGCAGCTCCTGTCCAAACATCAGAAAATGGGACGATTCACTTGATGGGGATTGAGGGATCCAAGTTTAAATGACCTGTAATACCAAACTTGTAGAAACATTATTGACCAAGGAGCAACCGTTTCAGCCTGATGGTCTCGAAAAGGAACAGAAAAACTATATTTAATAAAAATGTCAGTCATCACCAGCATGTTTTCCATATCTTGTATCTTTATCAGACTGACATCTTTCGCATTCCTCTCACCAGCGTGCAACATCTGAGGCTAATCCTGGCCAGTAACACCATCGCTGGACCAGTTCAGCAGTTTGCTCTATGCCCTGATTGTCACGGTTCGTGAATGCACCGTCCAGCCGTATTCATGTTACGTCATGTTGATTGTTTCATGTGGGTGCTACTCATTCCAACAGCCTATTTAACCTGTCTTTCGTCTCCTGTTTGTCAGATCGTTGTTTGTAGATTCCGTGGCTGATGTCTTGTTCGTGTGTTCCTGCCTTGATTTGTCTCCTGTCTGGTTTCTGTTGGACTCTTGCCTTCACACACGGATATATTCACCGCACTTGGAGTTATCATCACCGTCATCGTCATCAGCGCACTCAATCCATCAACTCACCAGTCTGTGCTGCCATCGTGGTTCCTGCGTCACTCTCCGACCTTCCATCATGTCATCTATCCAATAAACTCTATTTTACTTGCTATTGTCTCCTGTCTTCCATACACAACATCACAGAACGATCTGACCAACATGGAGGGTTAACAGTACTAGATTTTTACTCAAGCCACGATTCTGGTGGCTCGCGACATTCACAGTTTTGTTTTGGCTTGCTCGGTTTGTGCCACTGGTAAGGCTTCCAATCGGCCTCCTGCCGCTGTTCCAACTGCTGCTGGTTCCTTTGAGACCCTGGTCCCACATCGCTCTAGATTTTATTACTGACCACCCGCCCTCCCAGGGCAACACGGTTGTTTTAACCGTGGTGGACCGGTTCTCGAAGGCCGCCCACTTTATTCCCTTGGCCAAGTTGCCCTCAGCCAAGGAGACAGCGTTGACAGTCATAGACCACGTCTTTCGTTTACATGGCCTCCCGATAGACGTGGTTTCTGACAGGGGACCCCAATTTGTGTCTAAATTTTGGCGAGAATTCTGTAAATTACTGGGAGCGACTGTAAGTCTGTCCTCAGGGTTTCACCCCCAGAGCAATGGTCAAACCGAGAGAGCCAACCAAGATTTGGAAATGGTGTTGCGATGTTTGGTCTCCAATAAAACTTCCTCCTGGAGCCAACAATTGTCTTTGGTGGAGTACGCCCACAATACCTTACCAGTATCAGCTATGGGCCTATCTCCTTTTGAGTGTAGTGTAGGTTACCAGCCACCTATTTTTCTCAGTATGGAATCCGAGGTTGCGGTTCCCTTCCATTCACGCCTTCGTCCAGAGGTGTCACCGCACTTGGACCAGAGCCCGCGAGACTCTACTCCAAGTGGGGACGCGCACCAAGGCCAAAGCCGATTGCAACCGTTGTGGGTCAAAAGGTGTGGCTTTCTACCAAGAACATTCCTCTCTGTTCCGTATCTAATAAATTGGCTCCCAAATTTATCGGCCCGTTTACTGTCACCAAGATCATTAGTCCGGTGACAGTCCGCCTTAAACTCCCTCCTACGTACAGGAGAATTCATCCCACCTTTCATGTGTCCAAAATCAAGCCCGTATTTCATTCTCCCATTAATCCGCCTACCCCGGTCCCTCCCCCACCGCGTCTCGTAGACAGGGAAACCACCTATTTGGTTAATCGCATTCTGGACTCTAGAAGGAGGGGACGCGGATTTCAGTACTTGGTGGACTGGGAGGGTTACGGTCCGGAGGAGAGAAGTTGGGGACCTGCTAGGGACATCCTGGATCATTCCCTTATCAATGATTACAATCGACAGGTAAGAGATTCTGGGGATGCCAGGAGGCGTCCTTAGGAGGAGGGGTACTGTAACGGTTTGTGAATGCACTGTCTCCAGCTGTATTCATGTTATGTCATGTTGATTGTTTCATGTGGGTGTTGCCGCTGATCGTCTGATCAGCGGCAGGTGCTACTCATTCCAACAGCCTATTTAACGCCCTGTCTTTCGTCTCCTGTTTGTCAGATTGTTGTTTGTAGATTCCGTGGCTGATGTCTTGTTCGTGTGTTCCTGCCTTGATTTGTCTCCTGTCTGGTTTCTGTTGGACTCTTGCCTTCACACACGGATATATTCACCGCACTTGGAGTTATCACCACCGTCATCGTCATCAGCGCACTCAATCCATCAACTCACCAGTCTGTGCTGCCATCGTGGTTCCTGCGTCACTCTCCGACCTTCCATCATCTCATCTATCCAATAAACTCTATTTTACTTGCTATTGTCTCCTGTCTTCCATACACAACGTCACACTGATGTCCATGACAATGATGCAACTGTGTAAGTACATTGGTCTTCAATGCAGCTGGTAATAGTAGCTGCAAGACCTCCTCCCCACCATCAGGACACTGGACCTTACGGTAAAGTATCCCATCTCGTTACACATAATGGTCCCACTGCCGGATCAATTTCAATGCTTCCATAGACATCCACTGTCATTCCTCTACCCTGGGGTGTGCCTTCCACTTCCAAAATGGAAAAATCTCAGAGATGACTGGGTCCCCAGTCTGCAACAAACCAAACTCAACACCAGAAGGACCAGTGAAAGTAGTAAAATCACTGATTGTTGTAGCTCTACAACTGACCTGGCTTCCACTGCTTGATGCAACAATGCTGGTACTACTGGTCCACCCAGTGTTCCCTCTTTTGGAAAGTTCTGGTGGGAAAGATCAACAGCATTCTTATTACTTTTTCCAGACCTATACTGTATCTGGAAATTGAAAGCGGCCAACTTGGCAGCCCAAGTTGGCACCTAATTTTAACTCCTCAAATCTCTGCTCACATGGTTCGCTCCAGGCTGCAATAAACCCTTACCCAGCTTGTTAATCCTAGTACTAGAAAACTCTGCCACTAACCAATGCAGAGGGGCTGCAATCCTGGCAAACACTCCACAGACTGGCAGTAATAGCTAGCAAAGCAGAGAAAAAGACCAGGTTAGTAACATTAGTCAGACATCACGACTGAACCACTGCCTGGACTTCGCTAGGGTCTGTAGCCACACCATTGGAGGAAATCACATGGTCCAGGTACCTCACCTCAGACTGAAGAAACACAGACTTCTCTAGCTTGGCCTTTAGGCCCACCTGCTCCATTTGTCCAAAGACAACATTCAACATTTCCAAGTGCTCGACAAAAGAAGAAAACATCCCAATGTCATCCAAATATAACAATAAAGACTGAAACTGTTGATCACAAAATAGAAGTTGCATGAGCCTCTGGAAAGCGCTGGGGGAATTGCAGAGCCCAAAGGGCATTCTTTTCCACTCGAATAGGCCAAATGGGGTGCAAAAAGCAGTCTTATACTTATCCCCCTCCATAACAGGAAGATGGTTATACCCACTGGTTAAATCCAAAGTAAAAAACCAGCTGGCACCAGTTAACACGTCCAGTGAGTCCTCACTACAAGGTAAAGCATCCTTCCTCATTTTGATGTTCAGTTGTCGGTAATCTACACATGTGTAGACTCAAATCTTTTTTTCTTCACAATCATGATTGGAGAAGCATAAAGACCAAAACTTTCTCTGATCACTTGGGTCTCTAATAACTGGTTAATGTGTACCCATACTGCGTCATAATCAGATGGCGGTACATGCTGATACTGCTTCCGAACAGGAGCGTCATCGGGTAAATGAAAATGAATGTCATGAGAGATCAAATCCGTGAATCCTAAATCTCCTTCAAAAGTAGAAAATACAGACTGATACTTCAAAAGGAGATACTTAACTTTACTCAGATTTCCTACCAGCAGAAGGGATAAATCCATTGCATCCATCTGACCCTATACAGATGACACACCTGTCTGTCTTCATATAGGTAACAGTGCCCCCCACAGCGCCAGGAGGTGAACAGAGGCCCCCTGTAGCGAATCCATGCATTTTTGTAAGATTATATCCAGATTTCAAATGTAATAAACACTTTTTTTCTCACTTTTGCTGACCATTGGGACCCGGAAGACATGGAGGCTAATGTTGCAGTACATTCAATTCAAATCAATTCAATTCAATTTTATTTGTATGGCAATTTTTACGATACAGATCAGCAAAGCAAATTTACAGAAAATTAAGTTTCTACAATATTTAGTAGTAGCTTACCAGTGGTGACTGTCAGTTTATGTGCATATGACAGGAATTTTCAGAAAAATGAATACAAGACAGTCAACCAGACGATGAACACTATTAATAGCAATTATTATATGATGCAATCACACTTGTAGCAATATTTGTTAGTTCTGTACATTGTTTCAGGGTTAGCATCATCTTATGCAGTGGTTCCTTTTTCAACTCGCGGCCCACACAACCAAACACATATGTTTGCAAAGCCCACTGCAAAAAAAATGTATTGACCCCCCTATTGTTGGGTTAATAACTAAGTACTCAGAAGCTAGATTGTTTACTGTATTTATTGAATGAACTAGGGCTGTGCGATATGGACAAAAAAAAAAAAAAAGCTATCGCGATTTCTTTAATAAATTTTGAAATTTAGATTTTAATCACAATTTTGACACACACAGATACAGTATGCTTTACATTCACAAATGCATTCAGGATGAATTTGAAACATATTTCCAAAAGAAAACCAATAAGAGCTTCATCAAAAAGTTGTAACGTCTCTAGAACAGATATAAGTCAAAATAATCACTATAGTAAAGGTGTAACAAAATGTAAAGACTTATCGTCCCCTTGGAATTATAAGGTTCTATCTGACATTTTTGTCAAAATTGAGTTATTCACATATTCTTATTCTGTGACAATTTATTTACATTATGTGATGTTTTATTTTAAGTTGTGTACATTTTGGGATTTTTTATTGAAAAAACAAAAAGGTTCTATCTACAGAAGTCTATGGAACACAAAAACTTTAAAGCTCAGTATCTCAAAACTACTCAGAACGCAGATAGAACCTTATAATTCCAAGGGGACGTTATGGCAAATATATACAGTCAGGTCCATAAATATTGGGACATCAACACAATTCTAATCTTTTTGGCTCTATACACCACCACAATGGATTTGAAATGAAACGAACAAGATGTGCTTTAACTGCAGACTTTCAGCTTTAATTTGAGGGTATTTACAAAGAGATTTTTAAGGGAAAGAAGTGGAATGTTATGCAATGGCCAAGTCAATCACCTGACCTAAATCCGATTGAGCATGCATTTCACTTGCTGAAGACAAAACTGAAGGGAAAATGCCTCAAGAACAAGCAGGAACTGAAGACAGTTGCAGTAGAGGCCTGGCAGAGCATCACCAGGGATGAAACCCAGCGTACGCTGATGTCTAATTGATCTCCAGACTTCAGGCTGTAATTGACTGCAAAGGATTTGCAACCAAGTATTAAAAAATGAAAGTTTGATTTATGATTGTTAATCTGTCCCATTACTTTTGGTCCCTTAAAAAGTGGGATGTACATATACAAACTGTTGTAATTCCTACACCGTTCACCTGATTTGGATGTAAATACCCTCAAATTAAAGCTGAAAGTCTGCAGTTAAAGCACATCTTGTTCGTTTCATTTCAAATCCATTGTGGTGGTGTATAGAGCCAAAAAGATTAGAATTGTGTCGATGTCCCAATATTTATGGACCTGACTGTATATATATAAATAAATAAAACACGTGTCCAGGGACATTTTTTCTTTTTTGCCATGCATTGTTCATAGAGCTCATTGTAGCGGTGCCTCAAGTGTTGAAATAGATTTGTAATACATTATCCAGGTTCACACTGGCAATGAACAGAAAGTAACTTGGGCTGGCACCGCTCAGCAAAACAGGAAAACCAGATCCAGGCAGAGCTCGGCAGTGGGTAGACAGTCAGCGGAGCAGTCAGGAGGGAACATGTTGACAGCCATTTGTTGACAGCCTTGATTTATGCATGTTTGAATTTATGTTCTGTAGCTTATGGAGAAAAAATATAAATTGGTGTTTTATTCTTAAACCAATCAGCGAGCTCGAATAGTGGAAGCATAGTTACAGTTTAATATTTATTTTTTGTTATTTAATTATATATAAGAAATGATGTTATAATGTTATGACTTAGACATTTTTACATATATTAACAATATTATTATTTATTTTAATAGTAATTGGCGGCCCACCTACAATACCACCACAGGTTGAACACCACTGATCTGATGTCTTCTGAGGGGTCAGCATCATCTCTTCTCAGGTGTTCTGGATCCAGACTGGAGCTTGTGTAAATCCTAGTTACCATGGGATGTAAATCCCGTGGCAAAACAGAGAAACAAATAGAGACATAATTAGCATAGCTGCTGTTCCAACAAAGTAAAATGAATTAATTTAACCCAAGCTAAAGAATAATATTGTGCATTTGATCAGATACAACTGCAGTCACAAATTATGAGATGCATTATTTGAATGATTGTTGAAAGAGATGTGTTTTTAATGTAGATTTAAAGAGAGAGAGAGTGTGTCTGAACCCCAAACATTATCAGGCAGACTATTCCATAGTTTGGGAGCCAAATGTGAAAAAGCTCTACTTCCTTTAGTGGACTTTGCTATCCTAGGAATATAAAAAGTCCAGCATGTAGCTTGTTTATTGAAGATGCAGGGCAACCACCTAGCAGTACATTACAATAGTCCAGTCTAGAGGTCATGAATGCATGAACTAGCTTTTCTGCATCAGAAACAGGTAACATGTTTAGTAGCTTGGCAATGTTTCTAAGATGGAAGACTGCGTTTTTTGTAACTTGGGAAATATGGTTTTCAAAAGAAAAGTTGCTGTCTAATATAACACCCAGATTTTTGACTGTAGAGGAAGTAACATTACATCCGTCTAGTTGCAAACTGTAGTCTACTAGATTCTGTTTTTTGGTCCAATAAGTAATATCCCTGTCTTATCCGAATTTAATAGGAGAAAAATTTTGGTCATCCAATCTTTTACATTTTTAACACACTCTGTTAGCTTAGATAATTTAGAAGTTTTATCTAGTCTCATTTGAGATATACATTTGAGTATCATCAGCCTAACAATGGAAACTAATCCCGTATTTTCTAATAATATTACCAAAGGGCAACATGTATATTGAAAATAGCAGAGGACCTAGGACAGATCCTTGTGGCACTCCATATTTTACTCGTGATAAATGAGATGACTCCCCATTTAAATGAACAAAATGGTATCAATCGGACAGGTAGGATCTAAACCATCTTAGAGCCTGCCCTTGAATACCTGTATAATATTCTAATTGATCTATGAGTATGTCATGATCTATGGTGTCTAACGCAGTAAAACTAGCAATTAGATGCAGCCTTGATCTGACGCAAGAAGCAAGTTATTTGTCATTTTAACAAGTGCAGATTCTGTGCTATGGTGGGGCCTGGAACCTGACTGAAATTCTTCATACAGATTTTATTTTATTTATTTATTTTTTTTTTGCAGGAAGGAGCACAATTGAGCAGACACAAGTTTTTCTACAATTTTTGACATAAATGGAAGATTTGAAAAGGGCCTACAATTTGCCAGTTCACTAGGATCTAGTTGTGGTTTCTCAATAAGAGGCTTAATAACCGCCAGCTTGAATGGTCTTGGGACCCGACATAAAGATATCGAAGGGTTGTGAGTTCGAGTCTCGGGCCGGCAGGAATTGTGGGTGGGGGGAGTGCATGTACAGTTCTCTCTCCACCTTCAATACCATGACTTAGGTGCCCTTGAGCAAGGCATCAAACCCCCAACTGCTCCCTGGCCGCCACAGAATAAATGGCTGTCCACTGCTCCGGGTGTGTGTTCACAGTCTGTGTGTGTGTGTGTTCACTGCTCTGTGTGTGTGCACTTCGGCAGGAATTGTGGATGGGTTAAATGCACTTCGGATGGGTTAAATGCAGAGCACGAATTCTGAGTATGGGTTACCATACTTGGCTGAATGTCGCGTCACTTTCACTTACTTTCGTCACTTACATTTGTTATTGTATTTCTGATTTTATCTATTTTATCAGTGAAGAAATTCATAAAGTCATTACTATTAAACATTGATGGAATATTTGAATCAGGCGGCGTCTGGTTATTTGTTAATTTAGCTACTGTGCTAAATAAAAACCTTGGATTGTTTTGGTTATTTTCAATGAGTTTGTGGATATGCTCGGCCCTGACAGTTTTTAGAGCCACGCAATTCTAAAAACTTCAAGTTTTTCAAAAGTTATTTCAAAAGTTAGTTTTTCTCCATTTGAAAAAAAAAGTGAAAGTGACATGACATACAGCCAAGTATGGTGACCCGTACTCAGAATTCGTGCTCTGCATTTCACCCATCCAAAGTGCACATACACAGCAGTGAACACACACACCCGGAGCAATGGGCAGCCATTTATGCTGTGGCACCAGGAAGCAGTTCAGTGCCTTGCTCCAAATGTATTGCTGCCCAGAGACTCAAACCCACAACCATAGGGTTAGGAGTCAAACTCTCTAACCCCTAAGCCACAACTCCCCTATTTCCGCTTAAGACTACAAGTTTCTTTCTTGAGAGAGAGAGTATTACTGTTGTACAGTACATCAGGTTGCGTGGTTAGTGACTAGCACGGAGAGAGAACAAAACAAAATGCTGGTCACAAATTAGAAGCACAAAACAAGGATTTGTAAAGATAATCTTAGAGCAGACTGGTTTTCCTTTGCTAAAGTAAGGAAACTTTGTTTCCTTTGCTACTACATTTCCCAGAGGCCGCCCATGACTAACACCTCTTCCATCTTCCACCTGCTCGTCTTCGCGTCCCACAGTCAGCAGATGTTAGAAAAAAAATTGCATGGATTCGCTACTTATTCACCCCCTAGAGCCGTGTGAGGGACATCTTGCACACACTTTATTTCACATCTTCTGAACTGTTGACAACAAACACCTGCTTACCCCATTGACAATTACTATTACTAAATGTCTTGGAAGAGCAAGGACAATTTTGAATATAACTCCTATTGGATTATTCTGAAAGAATAAAGTCACATACACCTAGGATGGTTTGAGGCTGAGTAGAACATGGAAGAATTTTTATTTTTCGGTGAACTAACCCTTTAAGAGCCCCACTGGGTGCCCACCTTCGGGAGGCTCAAGAAGTACTACACCCGAGTAATGTTCCAAACAGGTGGTCGCTACCAATTTGATAGTGCCACCAGGGATACAACCTGCTCGAGGACCACGTACCTTAACTGTATGCTGAATGCTCACCTGGCGGCAATGTTGCAATGCCTGAAAGACTACATAGGTACAGATGATGCTGGTGGAGACTCGCAGAGAAGGCCCGTGCTGCCCAAAAAGTGCCTAGTAATTCGGCAGACTGTAGTTCTTTGTCTGCGGGGAGCTCACACAAGTTCTCCACGGATATCTCTGATTCGGGCTCTGGGTCTGAAAGTATTCCTGCATCAGGGAAGGACACTCTCAAGACAGCGTGTCTAGTCCAGTTGTGTCTGAAAAACCGGGCTTTGATGAAGAGTAGATGACAATCCACCCATAATAGAAGACTTGCAGCCTACTTGAAACGGGCTCTGGAATACACGCCTCTTTTGCGAAACCACAGACAGTGATGGTACGAATCAGTACATGTCACTGTTTCAGCAGGGGCAGAAATGCTACTAGGGCTAAGAACACTTTGTTCCTTTTGGGAAACATTTTCTCCTCTCTTTTAAAAATTAGATGCATTTGTATTGTTTGCAATTTATGTTGCTTTCAGAACAACAAAAAAGTAAAAAAAAAAATGTATTGCAGAAAAGATGTATTGCATTATATTTGTTTTTTTTTATAAGAATGATAAATTGGTTTAGTTGGTTTTTAGTTTATTTTCTTACTTTAGCACATTTCTACTGCCATAGGTGCAGCCCAAATTGCTGTACAGTAAAAAAAAAAAATCTGACTCAGGAGCAAAGATCAGAGAGGGGGACCGGAAGGCTAGCAGTAAGTCTGGCTATCGAACAGGCCCAAACACTTTTATTGCTCGAGTCAGGACTACAGTACCTGAAGCAATAGTTTATCAGCAGATCTCAGTTTTTTACTTGCTTAGGCAGAGTAACAAGCTCTGACATGATCTGACTAAAAATGAATTCATTCAAAATGTGTTTTCTCTGTGTAGTGCATTTTAGTTATCATGTTTATCAGATTTTCAGGCAGTGAATAAAATAGAGTAAATATGATGAAATTAATAAGATACTCTTATGTTCTTTTTATAATTTTATCCACATCCACAGCAGAATATCCTACAAGAATATCCTAAAATAAACTGTGACAGATTAGTTGTCTCTTTTAAACACACAAACGTAATGTTTGTGTGTTAAACATACTCTAAAAGAAGTCATTCAGGTGTGACTTACAGTTCTTTTCTAAATGCCACCCCACCCATAATGCAAGTTCCCTTGCTCTCTCCCACAAAGCTAATAGTCCTTTAGATTAGGGATGCACAATTTAGTGGAAAATAATCCAACCACAATTTTTCTGGTTAAAATTGTGATTTAAAATACCATTTTTAAAACAAATTCACACACACACACACACACACACAACACACAATATATATATATATATATATATATAACGATAAGAATAATTATTAAGATAATAACAATAAAAATTTTATTTTACAGAAAACTATTGTATTGCAAAAACTGTAGGGTTACTTGTTAACATACAGGCAAGCCTGTCACAGGTCGTTGAGATGAAGACAGAGGAAGACAAAGGGTAATATTCCACAACAAATTTTACTTATAACAATCCACAAAAAAGGCAGGGCAACACACACTACATGTAACTGTGACTGGACAAAGAGTGACTTAAAAGGAACATTTGATACTCACAGTGATAACAAGATGAACAGCACTGGAGACCTAGGTGATGCTACGGTGCTAAGTGGCAGAGGCAGAGCCAAAGTACCTGAGGGCTGAGATGGAGCCGGTGAGACAGAGGACAGAAGCAATGCCATAGGGAAGGAGAGCGATAGACTGACCAAGGGGTAGCTGATGGAATGAGGGAACCTGGTGAAGCCACAAGGCAGAGGGTCTCCGGTGGAGATAAATGGTGGGAGGAGCCAAGGTGGGGTGGGGTGGGTTGTGGATGTTTGACAGTGAGACAAAAATGATCTGAAATTAGGAAACCAACAATAAAAAAGGAGAAAGTACTAAATTATTACTATATTACTATACTATATAGTAGTAAAACACATGTGAACAGTAACCTATTTTTTTATCAGTTTATCAGTAATATTCAGGAAATAGTAGATACTGAATTAATGTTTGAACTTATTTACATGTTTTTGTTTCTTTCTATCCTCATTCCAAATGATCAGAAAAGAGGAAACTAATAATAAAAAAGGAGAAAGTACTAAATTATTACTATATTACAATACTATATAGTTGTAAAACACATCTGAACAGTAGCCTACTTTTTGATAAGTGTATCAGTAATATTCAGATATTCTTTTTTAATCCTGTCACGCTGTCAGTCTCTGTTTTCCTGGGTGTCCACTAGTGAGCTCACTTCTCCTTAGGCACTTCACCATAGGCACTATAATTCCTGTAGTCTGGTCCTGTCATCACAGTAATTGCACTCCAATTAATTGCACCAGGAGTAGACAATCTATTGTCATTAGTCTCCTTATAAATACCTATCTTTCCCTGTTTTTTTTTTTATGGAGTCCTTAACTTTCGTGTTACCAATGTTCTTGTCTCCCAAAACTTACCCTTGCTATCTCGTCCTCCGAGTTCCCGTTCCGTTCCTTCCGGTTCCCTCTTTTGTTTTGTTTGTCTCCTTGGACTGTTTGTTTTGGATTACCCTTTTTGTTAATAAAACATACCTGCAATTGGATCTCTCCCCCTCCTTGTGTTTCTCTGGTGCACGATCGTCACAGAAGGACTCCATCCTAGAGATCCAGTGGTATGTCTCCTCCAATATTCTCCCCAGCCATCAAACGGGAGAGGAATGGATTTGAGGGTACTCGCCTAGTTGTTGTCTGTGGAACCAGGGGAGGTCGCTCAGGAGTGTGTAGTCGAGAGGAGGTCCGGCAGCGATCTCCACTGTGGCCTCCCTTTGACCCGGGGTTCTGATGGGAGCCGCCGTTTCCCCATGCTAGACAGAGAGGGGAGAGGAGGCGCAAATCGACTGAGCCAGCACCGCTATGCAAGATGGCTGCCAGTCCTGTGCCGCTGCACAAAATGGCTGCCAACTCAGCGCCGCTGCGCAGCATGGCCGCGAACCCAGCACCACGAGGCAAGATGGAAATCAGCCCAACAGCACAGGATGGCCGTCAGCTCAACGCCACGAGGCAATATGGCTGCCAACCCACCACCATGGGGCAAGATGAAAGCCAGCCCCACATCACAGCGCAAGATGGCTGCCAGCTCAGCGCCACGAGACAAGATGGCCGCCAGCCCAGCGCCAAAGCACTAGATGGCTGCCAACCCAGCGCCAAGAGGCAAGATGGATGCCAGCACAGCACCACAGCACAAAGTGGCCACCAGTCCAGCGCCACAGTGCAAGATGGCCGCCAGCTCAGCACCAACGCCCAAGATGGCCACCAACCCAGCGCCGCCGCGCAACATGGCCGCCAGCCTGGGGCCACTGCAGAGGATGGCAGTTGCTATGGGTTTTCCTGAGTTAAGTCAGACTCCTGTTGACCTTCCAGAGTCGAGTCAGGTGCCCGTTGACTTTCCAGAGTTGAGTCAGTGTCTGGTTGACCCTCCAGAGTCAAGTCAGGTTGACCCTCCAGAGTCAGGGCTAGTTCCTGTGGACACTCCAGAGTCGAGTCAGGTGCTCGTGGACCCTCCAAAGTCGAGTCAGGTGCTCATGGACACTCCAGAGTCAGGGTTAGTCACCGTCGATCTTCCAGAATCAGGGTTAGTCACCGTCGACCTTCCAGAGTCAGGGTTAGTCACCGTTGACCAGAGATGTATAAAGTACTAGAGACCCATACTTGAGTAAAAGTACAAGTGCTCTATCAAAAAAGTGACTTGAGTAGAAGTAGAAGTGCTCTTTAAGCACCACACTTAAGTAGAAGTACTAAAGTATTCAACATTTTTTGTACTTAAGTATTGCAAGTAGTCTATTTTAAAATTTACTACTCAAGTACTGCAAGTAAAAGTAGAAGTATCGTGTTATGTAGCTATTAAAGAAAATAGTCAAAAGTTTGAACATATTGTTTTTACTATTTCAAATGATTAACCTAAAGGACAATAACAATTCCTTTGACTAACTTCTTGTAAATAAAAAACGGTTATTAGGGTCAGTTAGCCCAATTTGCAAAATGATGTCATTGATAACTTACCCTCATGTTGTTTCAAACCCATAAGACATCAGAGGGACATTTAGAATTTTTTGAAGCATCGAAAATACATTTTGGTCCAAAAATAGCAAAAACTACGACTTTATTCAGCATTGTCTTCTCTTCCGTGTCTGTTGTAAGAGTTAAAAACAAAGCAGTTTGTGATATCTGGTTCGCGAACGAATCATTCGATGTAACCGGATCTTTTTGAAACAGTCCACCAAATCGAACTGAATCGTTTTAAACAGTTCGCGTCTCCAATACGCATTAATCCACAGATGAATTAAGCTTAACTTGTTTAATGTGTCTGACACTCCCTCTGAGTTAAAGCAAACCAATATCCCGGAGTAATTCATTGACTCAAACAGTACACTGACTGAACTGCTGTGAAGAGAGAACTGAAGATGAACACCGAGCCGAGCCAGATAATGACTCGTTCACGAGTCAAGAACCGTTTGTGTCAGACGCGTCCGATTCGTGAACCGAGGAGCTGATGATACTGCGCATGTGTGATTTAGCGTGAAGCAAACCGACACACAGAGCGTCTAAACTGAACTGATTCTTTTGGTGATTGATTCTGAACTGATTCTGTGTTAATGTTATGAGCCCATGTGCAGTCAACGCCAATGACGCCATTGCATCGAGCGCAAAAGAATCGGTGAACTGTTTTCTTCAACTGGTTTATTGAATCGGAACTGTCAGAAAGAACTAACGTTACTGGTCATCCGAGAACCGATGCAACCGGATCTTGACTCGTGAACGAGTCATTATCTGGCTCGGCTCGGTGTTCATCTCTCTCTTCACAGCAGTTCAGTCAGCACGCGCAGTGTCGCTTGATTCGCTCAATGATGTGGCAGCTTCATCAAACCTGCCATCTACAGTTCTGGCAGTGGTTTGTAATGGAATGATTCGTAACATTATTATAATTGTAACGAGTAACGATGCAGCACATAAAAAAATATCGGAGTAAAAGTATTAAACTCGGCGAAAATATGTACCGAAGTAAAAGTGGAAGTAGGAGAAAAAAATAATACTCTAGTAAAGTACAGATACCGCCTTTTAGTACTTAAGTACAGTAGTGAAGTAGTTCTACTTCGTTACTATACATCTCTGCCGTTGACCTTCCAGAGTCAGGGCTAGTTCCTGTTGACCTTCCAGAGTCGAGTCACGTTCCAGTTGATTCCCCAGAATCAAGTCAGATTCCGGTTGACCTTCCAGAGTCGAATCAGGTGCCCATTGACTTTCTAGAGTTGAGTCAGGTTCTGGTTGACCCTTCAGAGTCGAGTCAGGTGCTCGTGGACCATCCAGAGTCAGGGTTAGTCGCCGTCTACCTTCCAGAGTCAGGGTTAGTTGCTGTCGACCTTCCAGAGTCAGGGTTAGTCACCGTTGACCCTCCAGAGTCAGGGCTAGTTCCTGTGGACCTTCCAGAGTTGAGTCAGGTGCCCATTGACTTTCCAGAGTTGAGTCAGGTTCCGGTTGAACCTCCAGAGTCTAGTCAGGTGCTCGTGGACCTTCCAGAATCAGGATTAGCTACCATGGACTTTCCAGAGACAAGGCTAGTTACATTGACCTTTCAGAGTCAAGTAAAGTCACTGGTGATCTTCAAGGACAGAGTCAAGTCACTGCTGATCTTCAAGAACAGAGTCAAGTCACTGGTGATCATCAAGGACAGAGTCAAGTCACCGTGGATCTTCATGAACAAATGCAAGTCACCAATAATCTTCATGAGCAGAGTCAAGTCAGCACTGATCTTCTGGAATCCAGTAGAAACACCATAGGATTACCAGAGTTTCGTCCTCCTGTTGGTCTGGCCACACAGATGTGGTGGTCTTCTGCTCCGCCCTGGGGGACTCCGGCATCGACCACAAGGACGTGGTGGTCTTCTGCTACGCAAAGCATTAAGCATTAAGCCATTGAGAACGAGTCAATCTTTTGTTTGTTATCTGGCTCGGCTCAGTGTTCATCTTCAGTTCTTTCTTCACAGCATTTCAGTCAGTGTACTGTTTGAGTAAATTAATTACTCCGGGATATTGGTTTATTTGAACTCAGGGGGAGTGTCAGCCATGTTAAAAAAGTGAACAGCCTAAGTCATTTGTGGATTAATGTTTATTGGAGATGCAAATTGTTTCAAACAATTCAGTTCGACTTGGTGGACTGGTTCAAGAAGATCTGGTTACATCGAGTGATTCGTTCGTGAACCGGATATCACTAAAATGCAGTGCTGTGAACACATTCACAACAGACCCAGAAGAGAAGACAATGCTGAATAAAGTCGTAGTTTTTGTTATTTTTCGGACCAAAATGTATTATCAATGCTTCAAAAAATTCTAACTAACCCTCTGATGTAACATGGACTACTTTGAAGAGGTTTTTATCCCCTTTCTGGACAGTATACCGTACACACACTTTCAATGAAGGGACAGAAAGCTCTCGGACTAAATCTAAAATATCTTAAACTGTTCCGAAGATGAACGGAGGTCTTATGGGTTTCGAACGACATGAGGGTGAGTCATTAATTACATAATTTTAATATTTGAGTGAACTAACCCTTTAATAATACTCTTGATTTCATTCTTATTCAGTGGTGGAAATTGCCAAAATTCACTGTGGTGACTCTAGCTTGCAAACGGTGAGGGGATAATAATGGTAATTTTACATGACATTTTGGATGTATTTAATTATAAAACCTTTATAAGCTATAATAACATTAAACTTATTTCATATTTTCTCTAAACATTCATGGATATCAAGAGAGGCACCTGCAATTCTGGTCAAATTAAAGATACATTGTGTGTGAATTTGCACATGTTATATGCATCATTAATGACCCCCTGTGTTAAACAAACAAAAAAAGATTATTGAAATGAAATAATGATTTAATAATAAAAAAAGTGAATGATAATTAAAGTCTCCAAATGGCCTGTTTAGCCAAGCCTTCCAAACACTTTAGATTTGTAGATATTTAGTTTACACTTTGAATAAACGTTTGCAAATAATTCTTAAAAGGTAACTTTACATATAAGGACTCTATGCCACTTACATTACTTTTCAGTAGCACTTTTGATCTAAACACGACAGAAATGATCCTTCTCATTATAAGGCGATATTTTACAACTAATTATTATTATTATTCTTATTTTTATACCTTGTTATTCCTCTAACTTAAATACAGTACGTTGCCAGTTATTAAGTCATGAAATTACCCAAATGTACCAATAAGTTTGTAACTCATACGTGGTGCGTTAGCTGGGATAGCAGGCGTCGGCGAAGTACCAAAACTCTGTAACCCGTCTATAATGCCGTCTAGGTAGACGACTTAATAGTATTTGAGACACAACCGTGCTGAGCACGTCTGTAGACCTCCCACATAAAACGGTGGGGAGAGGGCGATTCCTGCTCAAAGATTGCAGCTCGCCAAAACCAAGAAGAAGAAGAAGAAGAAGAAGAAGAGGGTGATTCCCAAATAAACCAACACGCAGCTTCACATTCGTTGCTTTGAAGAGGTGATTGAGTATCCTCGCTTTTTTATCGAAAAGGGATGGACGATAACAACGGAGGAAAAGAAAAACGGGGTCGATAACATTCTAACCTGAGGGTTTTGACGACTGATGGAGACAGGTAATGTGAAAGTATACCAATTGAATGAGGAATTTATATGTAACGTTACATTTATGTGCGTTATAACGGACGTTTGTCTTACCACAGAGCTACTGTTCAATCTGTGCGCGACAAACTAACGTTAACGCGACTGTATAAATTGATGAGTGTTTTTAAAAGAGCACTGTATTGTGTGCTTGTGATGAGTTTTAACCCGTCTATACTGTATTTGTGTGCCTGGCTGAATGAGCGCAAACAGGCTGCTTTGCTTTAGGCCCCTAAACGCATTTAATCCATCGCGCGTCCTTCATATTTTCCATTATATGTATTTTAGTCTAACCCTGTTCTCCATCGTCACTCGGGTTTAGGTGGTCTAAATGTATTGTTTATGTTGTGTTTATCCTGAGAGCTGAGAGTTCGTTTGTGAGTGAAGTAAAGGGGTAAACCGTTAGCCTGCATGCGCTCTCATTCCGAGAAACGCAGATATACCGTTTCGGGACATCACAGACAGTGTCATTATCACACAGCGGTCTGCATACCTTTAGACAGATAAAACATTATCAAAATGTGCTCTACGGTTGCTGTTGTTGCTGCTGCTGCAATTCACTTGTGATTTGAAGAACAAAATAGCCAGCTATAAAACAGACTGACCACCATATGGATCTGGACTTTCCCCTCTCTTAGTTTTCAAAATGGAGATAAAACGTATTGAATATTGTTATCAGATGTTAGTGGAACATGTGCAATTGTGCATGTGATGAACTTCACCTACTCGGCAGGGATACCTGTGTGAACTTGAGGGAAAAGGTGCATATTTATTTCCATGCTTTCTTTGTTTACTTGTATTTAGGTATCAAATGGGGAACACAGTCTCTGTAGCACTTAATGCAGCTTTGAATGATTGTTATACTCATGTGAGAATGACATTGTATATAATTTGATCGTTTTATCATGACAGACTTTACTTCACCTTGGTGCTGAATTCCCCCCCCCCCTCCACACAATAAATTGTTCCCAACTGACATGAGTTAAATTTATTGTGGTAAAAGGAATATTCATCATTCAACCACCCTGTGTTATTGAAAACCTGTATAATTTTCGATCATGTCATAAAGTGCAGAAGCACTCAAGTTCCAAAAAAGAACCATCAGATTGTCATGAAAGTGGTTCATACTATTTCTGCACTATTTTCCAAGTGTTCTGAAGTCATACAGTAGTTTTGTGTAAAGTAAAGTTATTTACTCAGTCCTACTTTTGATGTTCAAAGTTCGCAAGCCTGTACGTCTAGAAGTTATTTAAGATATTGTAATGTCCTTCTAGATTCTGGTTCTTAAATATACTTTTCTTTTGTAATCTTAATTATTAAGACCCAGTATGGTTCAATTCCAGAGATTTGGTGATCCCAATGCGATACTTATCTGATATTTATTGTATTACAAGAAGAATGTCTGAAGAAAAAATAATATTATTGAAAGTAGACAAGCATTTTTAACACCCTGTATTGTTCAGTCCAAAATAGTTAAATCCTACCGATTTTTAAAGTTTGTGATTTCACCATTTCTGTGTTCAGGATTTTTTGGGTGGGCCTCAGATCATGTCTTGATGATGCACTGCAGCAACTGAGCTTGGCCCCTCCCATACCAATAAAAGTATACATTTATAAAAAAGAAAAAGAAAATAAAATGTCCTGACCCCAAACTTTTGAGTGGTAGTGTGTATAATTGGTAAGACAAACTGTGATCATCAATAGGAAATATTCATGCAGACATTAAAACAATCAAGAGAGCACAGTTCTTATAATTTATCAATGCTTACTAATGAAAACTATAACAGTAAGTATTGTTACATGAATAATAAACAAATAATGAAATATCCACCACTAAGCGATGGTAAAGTATTAACAAATTCTGAAGCAATAAATAAGATATAATTTAACAATACCCACCTCCAAAAAAGAAAGAAAAACCTTCCACAAAAATATATCTACAAGAAGGGCTGAGCGAAATGGATAAAGATAATTATTGCAATATCATCTTATCAAGGAAAATTATATGAAGAGTTTGATACATGTTTTATACACTCACCTAAAGAATTATTAGGAACACCTGTTCAATTTCTAATTAATACAATTATCAAATCAACCAATCACATGGCAGTTGCTTCAATGCATTTAGGTATGAGTCTTTCACAATCTGCTCAGTTACTGGGATTTTCACGCACAACACTCTCTAGGGTTTGCAAAGAATGATGTGAAAAGGGAAAAACATCCAGTATGCGGCAGTCAGAGGTCAGAGGAGAATGCGCCGACTGATTCAAGCTGATAGAAGAGCAACTTTGACTGAAATAACCACTCATTATAACCGAGGTATGCAGCAAAGCATTTGTGAAGCCACAACATGCACAACCTTGAGGCGGATGGGCTACAACAGCAGAAGACCACTCATCTCCACTACAAATAGTAAAAAGAGGCTACAATTTGCACAAGCTCACCAAAATTGGACAGTTGAAGACTGGAAAAATGTTGCCTGGTCTGAGGAGTCTCGATTTCTGTTGAGACATTTAGATGGCAGAGTCAGAATTTGGCGTAAACCGAATGAGAACCTGGATCCATAATGCCTTGTTTCCACTGTGCAGGCTGGTGGTGGTGGTGTAATGGTGTGGGGAATGTTTTCTTGGCACACTTTAGGCCCCTTAGTGCCAATTGGGCATCGTTTAAATGCCACGGCCTACCTGAGCATTGTTTCTGACCATGTCCATTCCTTTATGAACACCATGTAACCATCCTCTGATGGCTACTTCCAGCGGGATAATGCACCATGTCACAAAGCTTGAATCATTTAAAATTGGTTTCTTGAACATGACAATGAGTTCACTGTACTAAATTGGCCCCCACAGTCACCAGATCTCAACCCAATAGAGCATCTTTGGGATGTGGTGGAACGGGAGCTTCGTGCCCTGGATGTGCATCCTACAAATCTCCATCAACTGCAAGATGCTATCCTATCAATATGGGCCAACATTTCTAAAAAATGCTCTCAGCCCCTTGTTGAATCAATGCCACGTAGAATTAAAAGGCAGTTCTTGAAGGCGAAAGGGGGTCAAACACAGTATTAGTATGGTGTTTCTAATAATCCTTTAGGTGAGTGTATAGTGTATGAACCAAAAGCGGAACAAAACTGTGTGACTCATTTGATCATGCCACAGGGACCGTTTAACCACTCGGATCAAAGTTCAAACTGCCATGCGGTGCAAGCTCACTAGAACTGATGTATATAGGGTTAGTTCTTTGCCATAATTCTTTATGCGAAAGGTCATATTATGAGCGCACAAAAGTGATAGTGACTGATTGTGCCAGCGGTTCCTGTGTTGTGATTCGACAGCAGCTGAGCGCGCACTGCCCTCCTGCTAACGTGACTGGGCTAGAACGCACATGCTGGAGATGTACTTTTAATCACAGGAGCGTTTTTACTGACGAGATGCGCATAAAATTGCATTTTTTTTTTTTTTTTTTGCACAGCCCTAACATTTAGTTAACAAAGCTAAACAGCGTTGCCCTTTGTGTAATAAGTTACAGAAACTGTTAAACGCACCAACTTAAATAATAAAATATACTTACCGGTTGTGGTCCATAAACAACGCCTTCTCCAGACAAAGAGGGAACTGCTCCATCTTTCAAGAATAATCTTTGTTCGAATCTGAAATTTAACTGATTGAGATTGAGGAAGTTGTCCTCAGCAAGCTGTCCTCAGCAAAATGTGCTGCACATAGTTTTACATGTGGATTATAAATATCGGGAACCGAGTTAAACATAAATTGTAACCATTTATCTCCAAGTACAGCGTCCCTGGGAAGCCCAAACAAAGATGATTGGACTCCGAGATGAAAATAACAGCGTTTCAACGACATCGCAAACACAAATGCAGCTCTTCCTTCTCCGTCGAAGCACAACAAGACCACGCCCCCCTTTTTGTGAATTCATGTGGGCGGAGGTTAGTCAAAAAAACTGTTTAAGTGACGTCATTACTGCAGGAACTAGAGGGATGTAGTCCAAACGGGTCGTTTTTTGTAGGCGAATTCTGTTAAATATCTCCCTTGGCATTGAACTTTGAGCTTTAGCATTTTACAGATATTATTTATACTCTAACAAGAACATTACACACTAACTAAAGTTTAAAACATGGGATCACGAAGAAGGGGACCTTTAAATCTTATTATAGCATGTTTGTGTGCAGCGCACATGAAGCACAAGCGCGTGCACAGAGAGCAGCGGTCGGCGGTCGCGCTGCGGGTTCCCGGTTTGTGTCCGTTCTCGGACTGTTCTGGGTAGTTTAACTGTAGAAAAGGTTGTTCCGAGTTGAAACTACGATACAGAAAACTACATCAGTATATCATCATAAACGCAGCCATTTTTACGTGAACATAAACGGATGAGAAAGAAAACACACGTGCAGTATTTTTGCTTAAAGGGGGGGTGAAATGCTCGTTTTCACTCAATATCCTGTTAATCTTGAGTACCTATAGAGTAGTACTGCATCCTTCATAACTCCAAAAAGTCTTTAGTTTTATTATATTCATAAGAGAAAGATAGTCTGTACCGATTTTTCAAGGAAAAACACGACCGGCTGGAGGCGTGACGTGTGGGCGGAGCTAAAGAATCACGAGCGCCAGTAGGCTTTTGCGTTGAGAGTGTTTGGAAGCTGTGACTTTACCGTGAGGAAAAACAAACCATGGCTAACAGTCAGATTCAGCGTATATTTATGATCCAGAATCAGATCCAGATGCTGAAATTTAACAAGAGCAGCATCAGCAACGATGTCTCTATGTGGTATGTAACGTTACTGAAACTGTATATATTTGCTTAGCGGTTTTGGAAAATTACTAAGTTCCACTTTCTCGTCTTTTTTTTTTTTTTTTTTAAAGCTGTACATGTGGAAAGTGCAGTTTGATGACAACATTGCATGTTGTTTACTTGATGTGCTTACACGCCGATAGCTAAGTTAACAACACAGAGATATTTGAAGCAGTTTTACTCACCGCATGCGGTTCCACCACACGATCGTGACCCTTTTTCGTTGGGACTGCATTATCCTTAAGAAATAAACGATGTGCAAATCTGGCATCAAACTGGGCCTTGTTTGTAAAACAAGCATCTTCGAAATGCAGGGAACAAACACTTGCACAACTCCGTTGATGCTCTGTAAAAATAAACTCCATCCACTGGTCCTTCAAGAGACACTCTCAACTCATCTGTCTATAAAGCCTATATATATATATATATATATATAAATATATATATATATATATATATATATATATATATATATATATATATATATTAGGGGTGTAACGGTTCACAAAATTCACGGTTCGGTTCGATACGATACACTGATGTCACGGTTCGGTTCGGTTCGTTTTAGATACAGCAAAATGTAAAAACATCTCAACTTTTCAGAATGCCGCAAGCGCACCGCGGGTCATGTGACAAGAACCAACCAATCAGCTTCATCCTTTCCCGTAACAAGGTTGAGAGCTCAGCCAAGATGAAGGAACAGCTGATCATAGTTGTATATGGATTGCAATTTTGAAATAAAATTAGTAGCAGAGCTACTGCAAGCGATTTTTAGAGCTGCAAATCCATTTATCCTTCGCTGAAATTTCCGCGTCTCATGGAGAGAGCACGTCATTGTTGCTTAGCAAAGACAGACGCCTCATGAGCGCTTCTGCCCGAGCGCTTTGGAAAGGAGGAGAAAGACGTGCTTAGCGTTTTCCACGCGTTTTTAGGAGCGATATGTGAACGGCCCCTAAGGCGCTCGCTCACTCAGCACTCGCTGAAGGCTCGTTGCAAAATGTCTAATGCATTTAACAGACCAGAAATATAAGATCCTAAAGTAACCAACAGGTCTGGTGTTTGGGTTGGATTCCCTGTAAGCTATAGTGTCTAAATGCTGCAGGGATAGTTTGCTGCGTGCATGTTTCTCCTTTTTTTCGTCTTTTCCCAGATAGTACTGACGCATATATCCCAGATATTCCCGCTGGGTTTTTTTTTTTTTTTTTTGTATTCCCGCTGGTGTACCCTGTCATGTTGCAGATGCGACATACCGTTGTTTTTTTATCCACCACTCTCTTGCCATCACCATTATAGCTTAAAGGGAATCCAAAGTGCACCCAAACACCAGACCTGTTGGTTATTGGAGGATCTTCTCATTTCTAGTCTGTTAAACGCATTGGCTATTTTGCAACGAGCCTTCAGCGCGTACTGAGTGAGCGAGCGCCTGCTGAGTAGCCTAACATAAACATATAAGATGGTGTTTTTTTCTTCTTCGGGAGTGTCAGGGGCGTTGCCTGTTACGTTGTTTGGGTTATTGGGCTACCTTGTTGAACGCATATCATTATATTTCTATCTCTCTCTTTTTTTTTTTTTTTCAAATATAATTAATTACTCCAACGAACCGTTCGGTATACATAATGCGTACCGCGTACCGAACCGAAAGCGTCGTACCGAACGGTTCAATACGAATACGCGTATCGTTACACCCCTAATATATATATATATATATATATATATATATATATATATATATATATATATATATATATATATATATATATATATATCAGTCTTCAAGGATTTTACTACACTTCAGTATGTGATTCTTAAGTATGGGTAATTTTTGGGGGGGATTCTATACTTAACCTGTGTCTCTGAGAACCTGACACCTTGTACTTCTGGAGACTGGTAGGGACAGGTAGGCTACAGTTCTGGAAAATGGTAGCGCTGGAGACTAAATGGTTCCTGGTGATTTCACACATAATTCTTAAAACTTAATTCCTAATATTTTCAAGTTAACATGCATCTTTTCTTCTCTACGTTTTTGACTGACCCTAATGATCCACTGAGCATTTTGCATTAACCTATAGATTTCAGAATATGAAAGCTGGATTTATGGCATATTGTAATGCTGGGTTGTGTTCAGCAAGCGAGCCATTGGCATTTAGAGAGTACTGAGGGCAGGCATCAGGTGAGCAAGCTAGTGAAACGTTGCATGGTCAAAACCTTATTTTGAATGCAAAATTGATTTTCGTGAGCACTAAATACTTTCTTTTTCGCAAGACTCAAACTCAGTTTCGCGTGCAGATTGAATTGTGGCAGAGATGTAATACCATACAGATGCGTTTACTCGGTCACACAATCATTAAGCAGTGCTGTGAGATCCAGTGCAAAGCTCTTGAATTCAGCGATAACACAACTGTCTCTGTGATTTAAACTAGTTCTGTGTGCAACGAGACAGTCAGAAGGCTTTTCAATCTACAAATCAACATCATTTACCATGGATTTACTGTAGTAACACTCACTGCATCATTGTATTGTGGCAGAAATTTGGAATATTCACACTGAATTTGATTAAAAGAGTAATGGAATAAAACTGTAGTATGTATTTGTGATTAAGCTATAGCATGTGTCTATTTATACTGAATGGTTTTAGACTACTCTTTTTCATACCAATAGGCTATTGAGGTCCTATTTGTGTGGTTTTAACTGTTTATCGTTATTTAAATGTATGCTACTATGGGAGACCAATGCTTAGTTAAAAAAAAAAAAAAAAAAAAAATATATATATATATATATACACACACATATATACATATATATTGTCAAGTCTACTTTTATTCTCAATTCTTCCACATTTACAGCACATATATACAGATAATTTAAATTGTGTTACTCTCAGACCCTTGATGCATACAGAAAACACTAACAGTAGAACATAAAAATACAGATTAAATCTAAAATACAACTATACAAATAAGGGAATAAAAAAAAAAGTTGAATAAAGCAGCACATGGCAGATGCAAACCAGTCAAGTAAACACACAGTGCAGATCAGGGGGCGGGGTCCAAGATCGGGAGTGAGTTCAGCTTCCTGACAGCCTGATGGATGAAGCTGTTCTTCAGTCTTCTACTGAAGAAGCTGTGTGACCGGTGGGTGGAATCACCTGCAATGCAGAGGGCTTTGCGCGTGAGATGGGTTCCATAAATTGGTCAGTATTTTGGCCATATCGCTAAGCACCTATCTACAAGTTTACATATAGTATATAATAAGTGGAATTTGGTCAGAATAAATTTAACCATATAAATCTGAAGATGATACCATTTTTTACCGATGTTACTGATTTTCATAATGAACAAAGATTTACATCTGCATCCTAACTCAAGCTACTATCAAATGTGCATTTCTAGGAAATATTATTATGATTTGTGATATAATCTAGCTAGCAACCCAAACCAGATTCTTGATTTAAAACAATTTCACTCATTAGAACATGGAGAAACTAAGTTTTAAATTTTTCTATTTAGATATTTATTTTGGTAAGGAAAATTAATGGTCTGGTTTCTACAGCTTTCACTTTAGAGCAAAAATATGGCTTTAAACCTGAAAGAAATAAAGATTTGACATGATCTGAAATTATTATTTTTTTTTTTTTATTTTTTTTTTTTTTTTGTGATATGGAAAAAAAATATCATTATCATTATAATTTTTTTGTCCCATATCATCGCCCAGCCCTATCTACAAGTTTATATATGGTCTATATAATAAGTTACATTTGTAGGTGATGTTATAGCACAATTCTTAACACCCCATCAAAGAACTCATTTATTTTCATACCCCTGTTACAGCCATGCTTGTTCATCTTTAATAAAATGCGATGGGCACAGAGGCAACACAACACTGCACGAACATGCCGACACTTGCATGGATTTATCAGAGCTATCATCCACTGAGCAGGAGACTGACACAGTTGACACTGTTCACATGCTCACTCCACACTTCTTTTTTTTTTATTTATTTAGTTATAACAATATCTGAGGAAGAATATAGCTATTTTCCCAAATATTAGATTCTAAATGTGATACTGATGTTGAATTAGCATTTTGAATGAGCTGCTCATTTAATTACATCACCTATTAATTAAATTCATCAGTCACTTTGTTCCTGAATTCCTTTTGAACGAATCAAATGATTCCATGAGTCATTTAATACATTGTATTTTGAAATGAAAAAGAGTTGCTTTAGGCTAGTCTCAGCCTCAGCCGTCACACCCATGAACCGTTGGCTGAACCTCTGATTCATATGGCACACTAAAGTGGAAAAACTCCTGGAGTATTGAAGTAGTCATAGGATTGGATTGGTGATTGAATTAAATAGGATTTCCGGGAGACGTATGTGGTGCGTTCTTTAACATTCTGTCTGGAAACAAAGATATCATGGAGCCAAACTCCCTCACAAAAGAAGAAAGCCATTGTGATGACAAGCGCTTATCAGGGTCACTGAATGCTAGATTCTAGTAAAAAAGTATAAGAAATAATTTGCAGCATAGAATCTTAAAAACAAGTCCTAGAGTTTTACACACCGGTTTGTTATTGTGGCAACATTTCCATGTCCAGAAACGTGACGCTGAACGAAATGAACTATGATTGGTTGTTTGACATGTTGGTCAAAACAAACCAAACCAAAATGTGTTTTAAAGCCACATAAGTTTAAATTCTTTATATATGGTTTTCTGAGTGCCCACACACAAAGCATGAGCACGGAAAGCCGGCTGTCAGACAGCTTGTCACACGTCACCCTTCGGGTTGCACTTTGTGCTTTGTAACTTTGCAGAACTTTTTCATGCTCAAGCAACAACACTACACACTAAGGGAAATTGAAAATGTAAAAAACAAAATAGGACCACCTTTAATTATAAGAGTCTTGTCTGTTTCACTGCATGCTGTGAACATGTGATTCAGCTTCCCTGGATTCTTCTGTCCTGTTCCTAGGTGATATAAAAACACGGTACCATGTGAATGGTTGAGGAACATGAAGGCTGCACACAAACTACTGTTCATCCTGTGTCCAATGCTGGTCTTGGGGTTCATCTACTACTCATCTGGGAAGCTCCATTTGTATGTATGGGGCCAGAAGCCACGTAAGTATTGATTTGACCATAGGGCAAGAATTTAGAACACTACAAATTGCTTGAATTTCAAGTCCATGTAAATGGCTTGGAAGTGTGGTAGGGCTAAATATTTGTTCTGCTAATAGTTTGAAATATTATTACTCTGTTCGAAAACCACACAAATTTTCATGGAGGTATACTCGACTGAAGTTTAATCTGGCTTCATTTCATTGTGTTTCTGTTTTAGATTGGTTTGGTGGGAGAGGTGACAATGATTTACTTATTTATTGCATTTCCATGTCAGTTAGTGTCCTTCAGGAGATTTGCTTTATTCCACAATACTTTGACCACACAACAGAGGGAGCAACATTTTGTGTACTAGAGTTGCCCTACTTAAAGGGGTCATATGGTGAAATGAAATTGCATCATACGATAGGGGTGTAACGGTACGCAAAAATCACGATTCGGTTTTAAAGTCACGGTTCGGTTCATTTTCGGTACAGTAAGGGAAAGAAATGCAAATATTAAACTGCAGGTCTTTTATTAGTATAAACTTTTTTTTTAACAATTTGTTTACACTTTTAAAAAAAATACTTTTTAATAAAATACATACAAAATAAAAAAAAAGAATAAGAAATAAAATACTGCTGCAAAGTTCTCCACTAAATAAAATACTCTCAGTCTCAAACCAATAACATATAATAAAATATTATGAAAAATATAAATAACTAACTATTATTACAGTGCTGCATTACCAATCCCAGCTTGTAGGAATGCTCATATTTAAAAAATATATAATTTTCCAAAGTGTAAAATGGAGCATCAACAGTTTCAGTTTTTAGACCTGCTCAGATTTCATTATTGCGTTGGACTGATTTAAGAGCAAAGTTCTGTTTAAATGCCGACGGGAGCTGCGTTTGAATTACAATCGTTTTTTTTACTAGTTGTAGTGATGTTCACAATCGCTTGATGTCTTTTGAAAACCTTAGGCCGGTGACACACTGGCATATTGCACCTGTCAAACATAGTCTATTTTGCCGTCAGTACGGCTGACGATGTCCTTTATCAGTAGGCTTTATATTTATGCTCAACATGAAGTATAGATATTGTTATGAAGACAAGATCCTGGTCTGTCGGCGGCCTCCCTCTATGTCACCTACAGTAGCAGCAGCGTGCCAGCGCCGCGTCAAGCACGATTCTAGTGTGTAAAGACACAGAAAACGTGAAGCAGCCGTCACACAGCAGAAACGCCACACTCACGCCATGCAGCCAGTGTGTCACCGGCCTTAAAATCAGCTGCAGGGCGGGATTTGCGGTGAACGCGGAGACATCCGGCACTTAATATGTTCATTTGGAAATACGAAAATGTACCTATGTTCCGCATACAAAATATTGCATTCGGTCATTCGGTACACACATGCACCATACCGAAAGCCCTGTACGAATACACGTACCTTTACACCCCCAACATACGAGTTTCCTCACTGTGTCTGCCACGCGACTCTGTTACCCTTTCGGGCTTTAACTGATGGTAAACTAAGGAAATTATTAACTGTCTTTACATTTATTTTTAAAGATGAATCTAGTGATAATGGAAAGCGGCGCTACATTTCCAACGAGTGCTTGCGGTGTTTCACAAATCAGAGTGCACTGGGTCAGATTGCCAATCAGAGCAGACTTCGCTTGTTGGAAGGAAGGACTGTAGAAAACGATGCATTTGAGAGAGGCGGGGCATAGAGGACCTACAATAATGTACAGTATTTGAAAAATAATGTGTCTTTTTTTTTTTACATTAAAGCATGTCAACATATTCTGTTACACCGAATACATAAAAAGCATCATATGACCCTTTTAACGAAACACATTTCCATTGTTTGGACATGTCTGCAGACATGGATTTTGAGAATGCTGCATCTGCAGTGATCGCTCAAGTATAAAGCAACACATGGGCTACTGACAAGACACAGACAATATGTAAGTTATGTAAAACTATAAAACTGTTTTAGTAATGTGCAGGAAATATTCTCAAATTCTCAAACCATTTTTGAAGATATTTATCTGATGTCATGTCATTCGATGCATGCCAGTGTTTCCTGCACCAAACACAGTCCAAACTTTGATGTCCTTTTTAGTGAGTCAGTCAAACAAATCACAGTGGTGATATCAGACACCCTTCATTATTTTCTTAAAGAAAAAAAAAATTGTTTTACTGTGTCATTTAAGTCTTTATATATACAATTGACTACCTCTTGAAGCTCATCAAGAGAATGCCAAGAGTGTGCAAAGCAGTAATCAAAGCAAAAGGTGGCTACTTCTAAGAACCTAGAATATGACATTTTCAGTTGTCTCACACTTTTTTGTTATGTATATAATTCCACATGTGTTAATTCATAGTTTTGATGCCTTCAGTTTGAATCTACAATTTTCATAGTCATGAAAATAAAGAAAACTCTTTGAATGAGAAGGTGTGTCCAAACTTTTGGTCTGTACTGTATATCAAAACAATTCATGGGAGAGCAATATTATTTCCCCACTCGCTGAATCATTGATCCATAAAAATCTTGTACACCAAAACCAAACAATGTAACATCACTATGAATTAGCATGCGCAAACTACTTTCAAATGTTAAGTTAATATTAACCGGATAAATCAAGACTAGCATATATAATATTAAATTATAATCACATAATAATCACATTTTTTGTTACCAATCGATTCAGATGCAATGTGATTTAAAAAATAAATAAATATATATACATTTTGTTGATTCATTTAAAAACGAAATGTATATATATATATTTTTTTTGGAATTAAGTAATGCCAGGTTCCATGAACCTTTCTAGACATCAAGATTAGGGATATACTGTAGAGATACAGACAAAGACACAGGTTTTGTACTTGAAAGGTCGCAAAGATGTTAATGTTAAAAGTCAGGTCCATTTACAGTGCTGTCGTTTTTTATTAGGGGAATCCCATTCCCAAAACAAGATGCAATTTACATTTTGATTTGAATGCAAACATTTTCAGCCACTAGAGGGAGGGAGATCATCACATTACAGGGTCCGATTCACAGTGGGTGCTTATTAATGTATAATGCTTCGATGACCATTTATCTTTCTAAAAAATTTTTACAACGCTGGTGTATTAATAACGTTTTTAAAAACAACACTAAGAGGATAAAAGATTAATTGTGAGTTTAAGTATAGTTCAATGCATGCAAGTTAAACAGTTCTGTTGCATATTAGATATTATTGCAGATTGCAACAGTGCCCATTCACTTTTTCAGAAACCTTCATTCCGGAAGTAATTTTCCCATTGATTAGAAGGTGAAAAATGTATTTGTAATTAAAAAAAATAAAATAAAATAAAAATATGCTTTGTACTTAAATATCAAAAAATAAGTACACCCCCAATAAGCTATGTTAATGACACTCAAAATAAAAACTATAGCGATATACAAAACTATTAATTTAAAGATGATTATTCTAACTATGTAATTTACATGTATTTCACATGTATTTATGCATAAAAATATTAAATATTATGTATTATTAAAATATGATATTATGAAATAATGTGAGAGTGTAGGAGACTGATTTTTAGTTCCAATCATATGTATATGCAGAATTTTCAAACATTATTTCAGTTTTGGCTGTGTAATATTTGAACTTTTGCAACTTGATTGTTAACAATTATGTACTTTTTTTGTTTTTGTGGATCTTTTTTTTTACATTCATTATTTATAAATTTTACCAATTAATTTAAAGTGTCATGAAACCCCAAACTACTCTTTATGAGATTTTATCAGAGGTGTTTGTGTTGTACATTATAGAAGCATCCAATAATTTTAACTGTTTGATAAAACTGGTTAATTTTAAGCTTTTTTGTGCTATTTTACTTTTCTGGGATTAAAATCTACATCGTGTTGACATCACAATTTTTGACATTGCAACGGACTATAGTACATCGATGACATGCCGGTGTCTATTACATTATTTGTGAGACTGCGTGTTCTTATCCTATGAGAAGACGCTTCGCTCAGTTATTCACAGCAGCATGTGTTGATTTGCTATGACAGATGCTTCAGACTGTGAGACTGCGTACATGTTCACGTTCATGGATCAAAGGAAGGTGAGCGTTTGTTTTTGCTTTGTATAATAAGAGTTCGGCACAAACGCAATTTATTAATTAGTGAATGAATCCATTTTTACAGCTCCGTGACACAAGCCCGCTGTGCACCATGCCCACTTTTTTAGATTTTATTAAACTGTATTGAGAACCAGTGCTGAAACAGAGGGTTTCATGACCTTTTTAAAGGGGTCATATGATGTGATTTAAAAATTTCCTTTCTCTTTGTAGTGTTACAAGCTCTTGGTGCATGAAGAAGATCTATAAAGTTGCAAAGACTAAGGTCTTAAATCCAAAGATATATTCTTTATAAAAGTTAAGACTTGTCCACACCCCCCTAAAACACCTAATTTAAACATGCCCCCACAAGTCTACGTCATGATGTGGGAAGTTTTGCATAACACCGCCCAAATGTTCAGCAAAGAAAGAAGGCGTAACTTTTATTCTTACTGTTGCCGCAGCTGCCATGTTGTAGAGACCCTGTGTGTTTCATTGTGAAAGCGAAACTACTTCCAATAGAGGACATAACTAGAAATCAGTGGTTGTATTTACAACACTGCTGTATTCAACTCAAATATTCAGATGTGTGCAGCGCATTTTAGGACGAGGACTGTTTCCTGTGAGAGTAGCCTACAATGCCAGTGTCAGTTTCTATAAAATGGGGTAGTTTCAACTTTGTAAGGACAGTCTGACGCTTCTGACTCCCAGTGTGTGTAAGTGCGTTTACATCTGTAAAGGATTTGCCACAGATGATTCAAACACAAGTTCTGAGCAGTGTAGAGTAGAGCTTATTATTGCATATTTCGTATGTATCTCTTATAAAGTACAATATTTATTCTATTCAACAGTAATTGCCTTGCGAGGAGGACATCACTGGATATTCTGTTATGATTCCAGTTCGAAACTAGTGTATATGTTCCATTCAAAGACCATTAAAATGTGCAAGACGTGAATTTAAATGATTCACGTTAATGAAAGGTATATGATGTCACAGTCCTCTGTGTGTGAAGATGCTGCAGGCAAGGACAAGGACTGAGATTGGGAACCACTGTGGTGAGACAATTTCCGTCACACACTTTGGCATTCGCCAATCACAATGCACTGAATAGCTAGCCAATCAGAGCACACCCTCGCTTTTCTGAACGATGAGCTTTGTAAAAATCAACGAGTTTCAGAAAGGCGGGACATAGATGAGAAAGAATAGTGTACATTATGTGGAGAATGTGTTTTTTTTTTTTTTTACCTTAAACCACATAAACACATTTCATTACACTGAATACACAAAATATTGTTCTCTTTAGCAACATCATATGACCCCTTTAAGCGGAGAGTACCAGCTGCTTCACTACCAATTTGAATTTCCCATGCAACTGCCACTAGGGGGCGAAATAAGACAATCTACAGTAATGGTAATGTTGCAGCTAGTGAAAAGTTGGCTTTACTCCACACACACCACAGAAAGAGGATGTTTATCATGTAAAACAGTAACACTAAAGTACTTTAGCATGCTATTGGAAAAGGGGTCATAACGGTCAAAATGGCCCTCATGTTCCTGATCTGCAAAGGGGGCCGAAATGTGTACTATAAATAAGATTGATGTACTGTTTGATAAGACAGAATAACATGTTTTCATTTCTTGTGGAAAAGAGTCTGACCAATGATGAAGCAAATAACTATTTGGTTGCTGCAATTATTTTGAAGTTTTATTGATTAATGATTTCTTATTGGGTCTCAGAAACGCAGCTGAGGGAAAGAATTTGGCAAGTTTCTCTGAGATTATTTAGTGTTCAACAGGAAAGCTATTCTCAGTTTGTTCAATTCATGTTTGCCTTCACTGATTTTGGTATCTTGAAAGTTAGATTAATTATAAACGGCACATTTCGACAGCTGCGGCCAGTTTATTTTGGAAAATTTTGTGAACCTGGGATGGGTTTCTTTGAACCTAACTCCTGTTATGAAAGGCACTTTAGGACACATTGTAAAGATATATCACAATAAATAGCTCTGAAAAGGGAATGAAGGAAGGAAATGCATTTTGATGATAAATGGCAAAGAATAGGCAAGAACCCAGTGCCCTGGTTTGATTGCTGTAGAGTTACCTAAACACTCGAAAAACCATGTTTGGAAGTATGATAACATTTTGTATATTTAGCAAAAGTATTTAAAAAAAAAATATGTCGTGACACTGCTTAAAAAGCTCCATTATTGATAAATAAGTTAGACCGTGTTTAGAAAGATGTGAGCTTACAGTTCAAATACTGTAGTTTGACTTCAGTTTGAATCCTAGAGAATTTGTACAGATGCCTGAAAATTATTTTTATTTTACAGAGGCTCCTTATGTATAATGTGTTATTAAGCTTCAGAGGGTCTGAAGAGTGAATGAACCTCCCCAGATTCAGATTCATAGAAGACCTGTTATATGGTGTCTACACCAAGCCAAATGTTGCATTAAAACTATAAAGATCCTTATCATTAAATAATATAGTAATTATTTAACTGATTATCTTATGATTTTTTTATTCTTCTGCTGTCTGGCCTTCTGATGACATGCTGCTTTGGTGCAATTGAGACGTAGTGATATGTTAAAGACTTACTCTATTGATTGTCAAACTTGGTCTAAAATCTGTTTTGTCCATTTTGGAAAAAAATCCTGTTTCATGAAAACTTAAAACAACACTGTATTGAGATGTGTGTTTCTGGTTTGCACATGTAGAAAATATTAACCCTCATTATCATATGCTGTCTGACTTTCATATATTTTAGCAGGTCTACTAATTCATAATTCTCTTGTTCCACAGATAAAGATGTGGAGCCCACAGTAAAAGTCAGTAAAGTCACTAGTGTTTCTGTCAAATCCACTGTGACCAAAGGTAGAAACTCTCCACCACTCTTTCCATTGTGGCAATTATTGGGGACTGGTGAAATAATCATTGGGCTTCCTAGTGGGCACTAACATCCATCAGGGAACCTTTTTTTTTTCTACAAAATTTTCCTACACATACAGCCAATGGTATCAACTGAAAAATGACGGTGATGGGCATCCTGATCTTTCTTCAACCTCATGTAATTCCTGGAACTAATGCAGCTTTCTAGTTCATAGATTAGGATAGGTTGGGCATTGAGGGTTTGGCCTAAGGTCATTCAGCATGACCTTAAAGTTTCCAAAATATTGTATCAAGCACAGAACCACCGGGCCTAACTGATGGTCTTGTGTTTCAGAGCCGGTGGTGGAGGGCCTCATCTCCGTGGGACGAATAGTAGGCTCAGGTACAGCCTCGCTGCAAAGAGTGCACTCTGGTCAACATGAGAAACCCAGCATGCCTGGTAGTCCTGAGATAATGTCCTCTTATACATTACACATTAAAGACCTTTTCACACCAAACGCAATATGAGAACGAAACAAAATCAAGATGATTAAAGTCTTATCACACTGGAAGTGCGGCAAATATTAATCAAGATAATCAAATTCATGCCAGAACAATAGGTGGTGCACAATGACAGCAAAGCCACACAGGCCAGGATAAACACCTATACCTGCATGATGTGGCCCGCTGACCTGACAAGGCCTGACAAGTTTCTAAATAAGGACAGCCCACACCCCCCCCCCCACACACACACAATAATATTCTCTCACAGGCAGTGCAAGCAATACCACACAAGTTTTGTCCCAAATAGCAAGAGTGCAAATATTTTCTGCTTTTGCCAACAAAAATATAACCTATAAAGTCACAGCACAATTTTGCGTCTCTGAGCAACTCTGAATCTGCTTATAAAAGAATCCGGTGAACCAATCATTCAGTGGCACATTCATAAAGACCCTGTTCCAAAGGCACAGTCAATGTGCACTTGTAGTCTTGCGGACCTATAATGTCCAGTAAATGTACAATTTGTAAAATATTTGCAGTAAAATATCCAAAAACCACTAGGCTAGTGTTATATTTTTTGTCTTTTATTATTTTGATTACTAATAATATCGCTAATGTATTTAACTACTTGTAAATAATGAGAAAAATCACGGGGCAGTGCAGTCGCCTGTCAATGACGTTAACCTTTGTTGCTGCCTTTACTGACATAGAAACCACATGACAACAGTGTCGTGGACAAATGCGGAAGTAGCTTCGCGACAAACTTCCACTAGAAAGAGTGGACTGGTCTCGCTAGTATTTTACTCGACAGGTGATTTGTTTTGATTTGTATCTTTACAGAAAACGTGTACTATTATAACGATCAACAAGATCGCATCTCTAGACCCACACGAGGACGTGTGTGATCTATAGTCTGATCATGTCTTTGCATTGACTTTGTCACCATATGATTGGGCTGGTCAACATTAAAAAAGACGGTCATCATTCGTCAGATTCAGTGGCGTAGATGGTAAATCAACCTTGGTCCGAATCTGACTTTTTCCAATTTCAGAAAAGCATTTATATAAAAAAAAAAAAAAAAAAAAAAGGAATTAATCAAAGAAGTTTCAAATAAAATTTCGGTTAGGGTAGGTGTAAAGGGCCTTTGTCCAAATAAGGTGTCATCCATTTAATAATTTGAATCAAAATAAAAATTTATAATCTTAAGTTATTGCATACTGTTTTACATTTACATTTGCATTTAATCATTTAGCAGACGCTTTTATCCAAAGCGACTTACAAATGAGAGCAATAGAAGCAGTCAGGTCAACAAGAGAACAACAACAGTATACAAGTGCCATGACAAGTCTCAGTTAGTCTAGAATAGAATGCGTAGCCAGGTATTTATACTATAAGAAAAGGAAAAGTGCTGGTGTTAGTTGGTTAAGTGCAGGCGAAAAAGATGAGTCTTTAGATGTTTCTTGAAAATGAGTAAAGAGTCAGCTGTACGAATTGAGATTGGGAGGTCATTCCACCAGCTTGGCAGAGTCCAGGAAAAGGTCCGTGAGAGTGATTTTGAACTTCTTTGGGATGGCACCACAAGGCGTCATTCACTTGCAGAGGGCACATAAGATTTAACCAGTGAGTTTAGGTAAGTTGGTGCCGTGCCAGTGGTTGTCTTTTAGGCTAGCATCAGTACCTTGAATTTGATGTGAGCTTTTTTTGGCTTATTGAAGACAACCCTCGCTGCTGCATTCTGGATCATTTGCAGAGGCTTGACAGTAGATGCAGGAAGGCCCGCCAGGAGAGCATTATAATAGTCCAGTCTGGAGAGAACAAGAGCTTGGACAAGAAGTTGGGTTGCTTGTAGCAATGTGGTCTGTGAAACTTAACTGATGATCCATCACAACTCCTAGGTTTCTGGCTGTCCTCGAAGGAGTTAAGGTTGACGAGCCCAGCTGTATAGAGAATTTGTGATGAAGCAATGGGTTAGCTGGAATCACCAGGAGTTCTGTCTTCCTAAGGTTAAGCTGAAGGTGATGGTCATTCATCCAGCTAGAAATGTCACTCAGGCTGAAATGCGAGCAGCTACCGTCGGGTCATCTGGCTGGAATGAGAAGTAGAGTTGGGTGTCATCAGCGTAGCAGTGATAAGAAAAACCATGCTTCTGAATGACAGATCCTAAAGATGTCATGTAGATGGAGAAGAGAAGTGGTCCAAGTACTGAGCCTTGAGGAACCCCAGTAGAAAGGTGGTGTGACTTTGAAACATCACCCCTCCAAGACACACTGAAGGATCTGTCAGAGAGGTAGGACTTAACCCACAGGAGAGCAGTTCCAGAGATGCCCATCTTTCTGAGGGTGGACAGGAGAATCTGGTGATTAACAGTGTCAAAAGCAGCAGACAGGTCCAGTAAGATGAGTACCGAAGATTTTGAAGCTGCTCTTGCTAGTCACAGGGCTTCAGTAACCGAGAGCAGAGCAGTCTCAGTTGAGTGGCCACTTTTGAAGCCAGATTGGTTGCTGTCCAGGAGGTTGTTCTGTCTAAGGAACATATAAAGCTGGTTGAACACAGTTCGCTCAAGTATCTTTGAAATGAATGGAAGAAGGGATACCGGTCTGTAGTTTTCAAGAAGCGCTGGATTTAGAGATGGTTTCTTGAGCAGTGGGATTACCCGAGCCTGCTTGAATGCTAAGGGAAATGTTCCAGAGTGAACAGAGGAGTTGATAATGTGAGTAAGCGAAGGTATGACTGAAGAGGAGATCGCTTGAAGGAGGTGAGTGGGGATCGGATCAAGTGGACAAGTAGTAGCATGATTGGACAGGAGAATTTTGGAGACGTCCATCTCTGAGAGTGGGGAAAAGGAGGATAAAGAGTGTGCGTCAGTCATTGTGAAGTTGTCCTCAGTCTGCGGTGTGGAGAATTGGTCACTGATGGATCTTGTCATATTTGTGAAGAAAACTGCAAAGTCATCCGCTGTAAGAGTCGATGGAGGAGGTGGAGGCGGCGGATTAAGAAGAGAAGAGAAAGTCTTGAAGAGTGTCCGAGCATCACAGCAGCTGTTAATTTTGTTGTGGTAGTAGGATGTTTTAGCCGTGAAGACATTTACAGAGAAGGAAGAGAGGAGAGATTGATACACACTGAGGTCAGTAGAGTTTTTTGATTTCTGCCATTTCCTCTCTGCAGCCCTGAGTTTAGAGCGATGTTCACGGAGAACCTCGGACAGCCAGGGGGCAGATGGGGCAGTGCGTGCTGGTCTAGACAACAGTGGGCAAAAGTTGTCCAAGCAAGATGTTAAAGTGGAGCAAAGAGTGTCCGTAGCACTGTTCGTGTCCAGAGCAGAAAACTGAGAGAGTGAAGGAAGTGAGGATGAGACCACAGCAGATAAGCGAGATGGAGAGAGTGAGTTTTAGATTGTATTCCAATGTTGGGTTGCAGATAATTGCCACTATTTGCAATAAGTAATTAGCATAATATCCTGCTATTTTAACATCGGATCAATACAATCTATAGCTATTTCCACTGTGTAAATAGTAAATCACAAAAAAATACTGCTATTTTTTACTTAGTACAAATAGCATCTATCGGTAACAAAATATGCTACTGTATTTTCCGGACTATAAGTCACACTTTTTTTCATAGTTTGGCTGGTCCTGCGACTAATAGTCAGGTGTGACTTATTTATCAACATTAATTTGACATGAACCAAGAGAAAACATTGCTGTCTACAGCCGCTAGAGGACGCTCTATGCTGCTCAGTGCTCCTGTAGCCTCTCCCTGAAAACATAGAGCGCCCTCTCGCGGATATAGACGGTAGTTTTCTCTTGGTTCTAAATAAATGCGACTAATAGTCCAGTGCGACTTATAGTACTTTATAAGATATACGGTATTTTCACTTTCCGCGCCCCTGCTCGTGAGCACTCACTTTGCAGCCACTATGCATCTTCGATGCACACTTCTGCCGAGCCTGCACTGTGGCGAGCCTTGTGGCAGACTTTTACCCGATAGTCAAAATGACATAACGTCACGAAAGTGTGTATTTAAAATTTGGGTCAGTGCCACAGTTACTTACAGCTCAACTCACAGCTACTTAATTCCTGATTGAATCAGCTAATGAAAGAATGACTCTGACTTATTCAAAGATATTTAACTGATTTTGTTGACAATGACTTTCATTGAATGAACAGAAAATACTGCAATGTTTCTCAAATTATCTTCTTTTATGTTCTATAGTTTATGCCGTTGTAGCCTAAAGATTTATGTAATACATTTTATGTTGAATCAAATCAACTATTTCTTTCTAAAGCAATTTTTTTGTATCTACTTAATAATTTTCTAATTTAACTCCGTAATGGCTTTTAATTAACTTTTGTTTTTTTGTTTTTTCACAGCCAATTTTAATTTGTCATAACTAGATTAATTAATCACCATATATATATATATATATATATATATATATATATATATATATATATATACACACAGTGGGGCTCGAAAGTTTGAGCACCCTTTGCAGAATCTGTGAAAATGCGAGTAATTTACATTTACAAATAAGAGAGATCATACTAAATGCATGTTATATTTTATTTCGTACTGTCCTGAGTAAGATATTGTACATAAAAGATATTAACATTTAGTCCACAAGACAAAAAAAAATGCTGAAATTATTAAAATAAGTTTGGGAACCCTTGGTTCTTAATACTGTGTTCTGTTACCTGATGATCCTCGACTGTCTTTCTGTTTGTAAATGGTTGTGCATGAGTCCCTTGATTGTTCTGAACAGTTAAACTGAGCAGCGTTCTTAAGAAAAATCTTTAAGGTCCTGCAGATTCTTCAGTTTTCCAGCATCTTTGCATATTTGAACCCTTTCCAGCAGTGACTTTATGATTTTGAGATGCATCTTATCACACTGAGGACATTTGAGGGAATCAAACACAACTATTTAAAAAGATTCAAACATTCACTGATGCTCCAGAAGGAAACAAGATGCATTAAGAGCTGGGGGGTGAAAACTTTTGGAATTTGAAGATCAAGGTAAATTGTACTTAAAACTTTTGAACATGGTGAAGATGGCCAAATTTGTCTTGTTTTGTTGAAATATATATTTTTTCCATTTAGTTCTGCCCTTTTTTAAGCAACAGAAGATACTTGTATGTTTCCCGGAACACAAATTAAGTACAATTTACCTTGATCTTCAAATTCCAAAAGTTTTCACCCCCCAGCTCTTAATGCATCTTGTTTCCTTCTGGAGCATCAGTGAATGTTTGAATCTTTTTAAATAGTTGTGTTTGAGTCCCCTCAAATGTCCTCAGTCTGAAAAGATGCATCTCAAAATCATAAACTCACTGCTTGAAAGGGTTCAAATATGCAAAGATGCTGGAAAACTGAAGAATCTGCAGGACCTTAAAGATTTTTCTGAGGAACGCTGCTCAGTTTAACTGTTCAGAACAATCAAGGGACTCATGCACAACCATCACAAAACAGAAAGACAGTCGAGGATCATCAGGTGACCACACACAGTACTAAGAACCAAAGGTTCCCAAACTTTTAAGGGGGTTATTTTAATAATTTCAGCATTTTTTTGTCTTGTGGACTAAATGTTAATATCTTTTATGTACAATATCTTACTCAGGACAGTACTAAATAAAATATAACATGCATTTAGCATGATCTCTCTTATTTTTTTAAAATTACTCGCATTTTCACAGATTCTGCAAAGGGTGCCCAAACTTTCGAGCCCCACTGTATATGTATATATATATATATATATATATATATATATATATATATATATATATATATATATATATATATATATATATATATATATATGGTGATTAATTAATCTAGTTATGACAAATTAAAATTGGCTGTGAAATATATATATATATATATATATATATATATATATATATATATATATATATATATATATATATATATATATATATATATATATATATATATATATATATATATATGGTGATTAATTAATCTAGTTATGACAAATTAAAATTGGCTGTGAAATATATATATATATATATATATATATATATATATATATATATATATATATATATTACACATTAGGGCTGGGCAAGTTAACACTTTATTATCACGTTAATGAATTAATTGATTAACACATATAATAATTTTATTGTGCGCTATCACAAATCATCAGTCACAGGAGGGGATGCTCCCCATCAAATTATTAAGCATCAGCATTCACAAATCACTGTCGACTGTTATTTTTAACAGAAAAGAATGCAACAAGCTCGTAATCCATGACTTCATTAATGGGAAATAGGAAGTTTCCGATAGCACGTGAAGACATCAGAGAAGCACTCTCGCTCAACACAGTGGAATGCATTGTTTTGTTAACTTTGTAGTTTATTTTTTAGAGTCGTATAGGACGCGGTAACACACGGCCCTCTCACAATATACTGCTGTACACATCTATCACTTTTGCAGCTCAGAAATATTCACTCAATCGTGCACCACATATCAGAAGATCTGCGCTCCAGCGCGGTTAGTGCTCATGTGCTTGCCCACCTCTTCCAAACTATCCGGAGATTGCTGAACGGAACGATCACACTAGTCAAATGAACTAGGCTTTGTGGGTTAAGATTGCCTAGTGTGAGCACACCCTAATTATTCTCCCACATCCCACACAGAGGAGCCTCTAGCCGCCCATCAAGTGTTGTCCCACGCCGCATTCTGCTGCGATGGTTCCCACAATCATGCCGGTCTCTTCTCGGAAGATGCCCGTTATAATGTTATGATTGAGGCTCTGGAGCATAACTTGTTTTTCTATAACAAACTATAAAATATTTTCTATAAAAACGTTAAAGGGTTAGTTCAGCCAAAAAGGAAAATTGTCATTTATAACTCACCCTTATGTCGTTCCAAACCCGTAAGACCTCCATTCATCTTCGGAACACAGTTTAAGATATTTTAAATTTAGTCCGAGAGCCTTCTGTCCCTTCATTGAGAGTGTGTATGGTATACTGTCCATGGCCAGAAAGGTAATACAAAACATCTTCAAAGTAGTCCATGTGACATCAATTTTTTGACGCATGAAAAATACATTTTTGTCCAAAAGTAGCAAAAACTACGACTTTATTAAGCATTATCTTCTCTTCCGGATCTGTTGTGAGCGCGTTCACTGCAGTGTAGTAATATCCATTCACAAACAAATCACTCGATGTAACTGGATCTTCTTGAACCAGTTCACCGAATTGATTCTGAACTGATTCTATGCTTATGTTATGAGCACGGATAAACCGGAGGCTTTAAGCAAGGGCAATCATCGGCAATGACGTCATTACGTCGATCGCAAAAGAACCAGTGAATCATTTTCTTCAGTCGGTTTATTGAATCGAACTGCCAGAAAGAACCGATTCGCGGAAAAGAACCGAACTTCCCATCAATACTGGTGATCCGACAACCGATGCAACCGGATCTTGACTCGAGAATGATCGAGTCACTCGTTCGTTCGTTATCTGGCTCGGCTCGGTGTTCATTTTCAGTTCTTTCTTCACAACAGTTCAGTCAGTGTACTTTTTGAGTACATGAATTACTCCAGGATATTGGTTTTAACTCAGAGGGAGTGTCAGCCACATTAAAAAAGTTAACAGCTTATGTAATTTGGGGATTAATGCTTACTGGAGACGCAAACCATTTCAAACGATTCAGGTCGATTCTGTGAACTGGTTCAAGAAGATCCGGTTACATCTAGTGATTCGTTCGTGAACCGGATATTACTACACTGCATTCAACGCGCTCACAACAGACACGGAAGAGAAGACAATGCTGAATAAAGTCATAGTTTTTTCTATTTTTGGACCAGAATGTATTTTCGATACTTCAAAAAATTCTAACGGACCCTCTGATGTCACATGGACTACTTTGAAGCAGGGCTCTGAACCGGTTCAAGGAACGAAAATGAAAACCGGAAACGAACTAAACGAAATGAACGAAACAACATGTTGCGTTTAGAGTAACCGTGCCTCACTGTGCTGATAAAGCCGATTTTAAGGATGATGTTTTATTTAGATAAAAGTAAAAACACTATATAATAAATAATATTTTAGCATCCAGATACGTCTGGAACATGGAAACATTTGGATTTGTGCGGGATGAGAGATGCAGGCATCAGTTTCAGCTTAAATTAATTTGTTTTTGGATTGACGTTTTTATAGCCTAAACTTGTTTTGTTTTCGAGAGAAACTAATAGCTGTTTTTATAATGTTTTTAAACATTTTGCTCTAGACTACAGGCATTTTAGCCTTCATAATTTTGTAAAGTAATAGGGCTAATAAAATGTAATGGCGCAAGATTTTTTTTCACTTTCAAAACGCAATCTTATATCCTTGTGTTTTTTTTTTTTTACAACGCAACAAATATTTTTTTATATCTTTAAAGACATCAAAGTTTTTTTTTTAAAGTGTTGATAGATTTTTTTATTTATTTTTTTAATAGCTTACATTTGGCCAAAATCTAGAAAAGTACACAGTACATTCTGCGTTGATGACGTCAAATGGTTGCACTCTGTGAGCTTTTGGTGCTTTTTACCATGACAGAACTCAGAATACACAAAGTAAATAAAATACTGATATGATACCACATTGTGTGGCTTTGAGTTAAATTTTCAGTTGGAGGGCAACAAGAGAAGCAATCTAAGACTTCCCTGATTTCCTAGTGATAAGAAGAGGATAAATGAATGGGAAGATGCATTTGGACAAACAGTCTTCCTATAAAGACCCGCTTTTTTTCCTCTCCACTTCAGCCCTGATGCCTTTGAGGTTTTTAGTTGACCTCATCTACTGTAACAGGGTGAAATGCTCTTTCATGCATACTGAGTTTTTTATACTGTTAAAGAGTTGGATTCCCATGCTAAACATGGACAAAGTTTCAAAAATTAAGTTGTACGTTTGAAGGAGTATTTTTGGAACAAAAATACTCCTTCCGGTTTGTCACAAGTTTCGGAAAGTTTTTTTCGAGTATGGGTCTGTGTGACGTTAGATGGAGCGGAATTTCCTTATATGGGTCCAAAGGGCACTTCTCCCGGAAGAGCGCGCTCGCTCCCGTATAGCAGTGCAGAGACATTCACTGATCAGAGCAAGAGAGCGAAATGTCACAAAAGAAGTGTGTTTTTGGTTGCGAGGGCAAGACAACCCTGCACAGATTACCAAAAAAAAAAAAAAAAAACATTAAGGGACCAGTGAACGGAGTTTATTTTTAAAGAGCATCGACGGAATTGTGCAAGTTTTTTGTTTGTTCCCTGCATTTCGAAGATGCTTGTTTTACAAACAAGGCCCAGTTTGACGCCGAATTTGCATATTGTTTATTTCTTAAGGATGATGCAATCCCAACGAAAAAGGGTCACGATCGTGCGTTGGAACCGCAGGCGGTGAGTAAAACTGCTTAAAATATCTCTGTCTCCTTGTTAGTGCGTCCGCCTCACATGCCGGAGACCCGGGTTCGAGCCCCGCTCGGAGCGAGTGCGAGGAGCGTCAGAAAGAACCCGGGAGAGAGGGGTTACATAACATGTACATGCTCTCGTTCAGTTTCAGCCTCGGGATCTGATTCTGGATCATAAATAAACAGCTGAATCTGACTGTTAGCCATGGTTTGTTTTGGATGATGTTTTTTTCCTCACGGTAATGTCACAACTTCCAAACGCTCTCAACGCAAAAGCCTACACGCGCTTGTGATTCTTTAGCTCCGCCCACACGTCACGCCTCCAGAATATTTTTTTCTCTTATAAATATAATAAAACAAAAGACTTTTTGGAGTTATGAAGGATGCAGTACTACTCTATAGGTACTCAAGATTAACAGGATATTGAGTGAAAATGAGCATTTCACCCCCCCTTTAAAGGGATACTCCACCGTGTTTTCATATTAAACTATGTTTTTCCCTTAACTAAGACGAGTTGATACATACCTCTCTCGTCTCAGTGCATGCACTCAATTGCTTTGGCCCACGGTGACACTTTGAAAGCACTTAGCTTAGCCCATTCATTCAATATGGGCCAAGCAGAGAAGCTTCAGCTAGTTGTGTGGTTACTGGGCCAAGACGAAGTGCTTACAAGCACTTGCCATGGTATTCCGCCACACAATATAGTTATCCACTTTACGCGCTTAGAAAAGCGCAACGTTTAGTTTTGTGTTACCATCCTAGGTCGAGTTACACTACGCGAGTAACTGTATTTAAATAGGGAAAACGTGGAGGTGTTTGGTAGCTTCTCTGCTTGGCCCATATTGAATGAATGGGCTAAGCTAAGTGCTTTCAAAGTGTCACCGTGCGCCAAAGCGATTGAGTGCACGCACTGAGACGAGAGAGGTATGTATCAACTCGTCTTAGGTAAGGGAAAAACATAGTTTAATATGAAAACACGGTGGAGTATCCCTTTAAGGACGTCATTTGCGTTATATTAAGCTATATAAGTCTTAATACCCAGGGATCGCTTTAAGACTAGTTTTGTGGTCCAGGGTTACAAATCTTATTACACTTTTGTTCATATAGCAGTACTTTTAAATGAAAAAAGTGCATAATACACTACTTTTGAATACATTATTAATTTAATGCATAATAATGCGATCATGCGATTAATCGCGATTAAAACATTTTATCGTTGCCCAGCACTTACAAAAATACAAAAAATATGTTTGGATTTAAAAGGTAGTTAACAATAAACATCAGCGAAACTAAGAATTCACCATTTTTTTTATAATAGTGCTTTGATTGTAATGTCATCTATATGACAATAGTAGGCCCAGGATCTGCTGGTGCCCTTGGTGAGATTTTTAGATTTGCTGAATTAAAACAACATTACATATTATTATTATTATTATTATTATTATTATTATTATTATTATTATTATCCTTCTAACGAGTAGGGCTGGGCTAAATAAATAAAATAGATTTTTTGATTTATAGTTTTTTTTTTATTACACCAATTCGATATCGATTCTCAAAAGCTACGAATCTAGCATCAAAATATATTACCATTTAGCAGTCTTAAGGCTTAATGCTACTACTGCTAATACATATTAATAAATATTTTAAGCAATAATCAAATTTGTTTTCTTTTTTTATTTTAACAGTAAACCTCTGTTGTGCAGCACTTTGTTTGGCAAAAAATAAAAGGGTTTAATTTTCATTTGATTAGGATAAATTAAATTAATGTTTTATGCCTTCATCTGATTACCATAAAAATAAGAACATTTGATATGGCCCTATTATTGTTCAAAAAAAGGACCCTATACAGAAAAGGAATATGCTTAAAATACAGGCCTGTGGGTATTATTATTTTTTATTATTATTATTATTAATTCACCATGTGTAAACTGGTTTACGGTTCATTTTTTTTTTTTTTTTTTTTTTGAAATATCATAGGATTTGTATTTAAACTATATTCACTGAAAGTAGTAAAAAAAATTGAGAATTGAATCGAGAGCTTGAGAATCAAAATCTAATCAAATTCATAAGGACAGTCACTTGCCTTTTTTCTGTATGAATCAGCCATTTGAATTGATCAGTTGAATGAATGAATGAATAAATGACTCCCTTATTAAAATTAGATTTCCCCCCACCTACTGGTGGTTTAGTCATGTTTAAAAGTATCATTGCATTTTTTCAATATTTATTTGTACATGTATGTTTAAAAAAAATATACATGTAAAACAAAAAAATATATACATGTTAAAAAATATACATGTTAATCTTATAAAATTATTTATGTATTTGAAATTTTGCTATGTAAATGCATTTATGGTACCTCAGCTTTATGCTATGTAAATGCATTTATGGCACCTCAGCTTTATCAAACTGCCTGAGTAAATGCATCTGATGCCACTTGAGATGCAGCTTCTGTTTCCTTGGCAGTGGAAATATAGAATTTGTTAAAGGGGTCATATAATGCGATTTCAAATCTTCCTTTCTCTTTGGAGTGTTACAAGCTATTGGTGCATGAAGAAGATCTGTAAAATTGCAAAGACTAAAGTCTCGTATCCAAAGAGATATTCTGTATCAAAGTTAAGACTCTGCCATGCCTCCCTAAAACGGCTCATTTAGACATGCCTATGTCACTATTTGGAAATATTTGCGTAATGCCACCCAAATGTTCACACAAAGAAAGAAGGTGTGGTTTCATTAAATGGAGTTAGTGCTGAAGCATCAATGTCAGGGACATGCTGTGTGTATCTAGGCGAAAGCAAAATCGCTTTATTTGGCCTTCCGAAAGTAGATGCAATTTTACAAAAAAATGATCATTTATAAACGTAGTGGGAAATTACATCTGTTTTGTTAAATACAGCAACTCATTTTAAGTTAACTATATCTTCGTCTTTCTAGTCACACTTTATTTTGAGAGTTGTTCAAGCGAGATAAAATGTATAACTTATTATAATAAATTTATAATTTATAACTTTAACAACCTGTGTGTGTGTATATGTATATGTGTGTGTGTGTGTGTGTGTGTGTGTGTGTGTGTGTGTGTGTGTGTGTGTACATATTTACACACACACACATACACACATATTTATATACACATTATATGTTTAATAAATAAGTGCAGCCTTAGTTAGCATAACTTAACTTTCTTTCAAACACTGGAAAAAAGTCTTACTAACCCAAAATTTTTAAATGCTAGTACATATGCAGTCAGATTACTCCGATCTCTTTGGTTGGTGTGCTTTCATCACCAGGCAAAACATAAAATATTCAACACACTCATAACACAAAATTGAAAGCAAAAGTTGATTCCAGGTGCGAATAGCTGTATTTGAAGCAGTTGTTTCTTTTCATAATTTTGAATGTCACACTTGGTGTGAAAAGGTCTAAAGATATTGTACATGGGTCATTTTCAGGAACCTTTTGCCCCAATCTTATTTAACAAGGTTATTACTGAGCTTTAAAGAAATCAAATTTTCAGGCCGAACGCACTGGGGTCATAACCACCAAAGACAGTGAATTCCATTCATTTAAAATGAGGATTTTTGTGCTTTTTACCAATATAATTTTTTTTTTTTCACAACAGAGTTAAATTTGATAATGGTGCACAATTAATGCGCATCTCGTCATTAAAGACGGTTATCTAATCAGCTGATCATGCACTGATTAGAGAACCGGCTTTACTGATATATATCGTGCACCCCTAAAATTTGAACTTAAAGTCTCCTAGAGAAACCTATTAAAAATCTGATAATTTTTCAAAGAATTTTTTTTTATTTGACATCAAAGATTTAACAGACAGTTCTAAAAGCATTTTTTTAAACTACTTGGTTAACATATGATTTTTTATTTTAAGTAAATCCATTATAATATAACAATGATTAGCAGGGATATACAAGTTGCCTGATGTTCATATATACAATTTACAATTTTTTTTAAAAGTATAAACAGTCATTGTGACGCATCCAATACCAGTAACCACATCTTAGCCTTCATAACTCGGAATGAGTGTCTTTATGCATAGGGCAGAATGTGTTGTTATAAATGTGTTCTATAAATTAGTTTTCACCCTTCATTTTACAAAGACTTGCAGAACATATACTGTAAATCACAGTGATTTGCAGGATGTCAATGTCACACTGCTAAACCAAATTAGACCTGCCAGACCTCAAAGAGACATTGGGCTGCAATCATGAAACTTAAATATGTGAGTAAGTTCATAGAAAAATTGACCTTTCCGATATCTGTCCTCCTGATCATGATGCATTGCAAACCACAGATTTGATAGCTTAACATGCAGATCCTGGTGCTTATAACTGACTAGTAATCTAATATATATATTCTGCTTGTGTGTAATGAATAAGGCCTGTTTTTATTTTTGTTTATTATATTCCCCAACCCCCCTGCAATTCCGCTTTACATCCCTGTGAAGTTTTAAACAAAGACTTGGGACACCATCTGAAAGGGTTGGCCTCACAGGTTTCTAAGAGTTTGTTTGCTGGGGATGATTTACTGAGATTACACATCTCTACTGCTGCAGAGCCCCTCAGCAAGACAGTGAAGACATACTGTACTTGGAGGGTCTGTGAAGCGAATGACCAACTGCAAGTTACTGTGAATAATAGCATCTGCTAAATGTTCAGTTTGGTTTCAGCAGTGGTCACTTTCTAACCAGTTCCTCCTCCTCTCTATTCTGCAGCGTCTGTATGGAGAAAGATTCTTCCTTTCCATGTCTTTGTCAAATGATATGCAATACTGTCCTCGCTGATGCTAATAACAATGTAGTAGCTGAACTATTGTCATATGTTTTGATTCACATTTACCCATTCATCAATCTTTTATCTAAGCCCATTACTTCAGTCTGCCTGGTAAAAAGTTTTTATTTTATTTATATATATATATATATTTTTTTTATTATTATTATTTTTTTTTTCAAATGTCTGTTTGTTTCTTATCATCGTAAGCATGCAAAAAAAAAAAAAATGTTGCAGGCATAATGTATGCATAGCAGTCTGTTTTGGTTTGGTGATTTTTTTTTTTCCCCGTTTTCTACCACTCACTCTTATGTTTACACTCTTTCTATCTCTGTCCCTCACTCCCTCCCTCTCTCTCTCTCTCTCTCTCTCGTTTATTAAAAGGCTTACCTTCATTGACACCTCATAGACACCTATGGTCTAATGAGCCTGCATAGGTGGACAGCTGCATCAACACATTTTCCCAGCTGAACCATAGAATGTCTTGGCTGGTTTGATCTAATATCACTGCTGCTTCTAAATAAACTAAAATCTTTTAGATGATGACATGATGACTGAGATCTGTATGAATGTTAACATATTCACATCTTTAGTCGTCTCAAAATGCACTAGAGATGCATTTTGGCAGGATGAAGGCATATCAAGAGACAATCTACATTTACTTTTTATTTGACTGATGATGTTCCGAATTAATGCTCATTGTAACTTTTTGTTTTTCCACAGTGTTTGATAAGCAAGGATTCTTGCTGAATCTGGAAACAAAGATGTAAGTATACTGTGTAATACAACTAATTTCTTATACATTTCATCGATAGAGAGAAAAAATTACTTGAAATCAAAAAGTTTATAAAAAGTTATTACAGTGATCAAAAGCAAACTGTCTTTTACATTCATTGTAATGTTGTTTTTGTTTGTTTGTTAGGTTTTTTTTTTTTTTTTTTCTTAAAAGTATATTAATAGAAATATATTTATGACTTTGATTAACCTTTTTTTTTTTTTTTTTACCACACTACCTCTATGCTTTCTCTAGTTACGTTAATTTGTCTTCAACAAGGATTTTTTTTTTTTTTTTTTCACTGAATTTTTAAGCAGACATTACTGTAGTCAGCAGTCACACGATCCTACAGAAATGCGGATTTCCTGCAGAAGAAAAGTTGATCAATGTTGAAAACAGTTGTACTGCTTAATATTATAGTGGAATCTGTGACACTTTATCCTTTTTTCACATTTACTGCCCCTTTTAATCAATTTAATGTGACTTTACTGAATAAAAGTATTAATTTCTAAAAAACAAACAAACAAAAAAAAATAAATAAATAAAAAACACCTTAAATGTTTGAATGGTAGTGCTGTAAGAATAAGTTGTAAAGACAGTGCCATCAGTGTCTGTTCCAGAGTCCAAGTGTGAGGTGTTTATGTGTGATGTATTATAGGTCTGTGTGTGGTTTACATTTCAATTTTAAAGAAACCAAACTTGCAGACTCTCACCTCACCCTAATTCCTCAGTGTTTAGTATGAGAGAAGACATGTCTGTCCACACCATGCACACAAACAATAAGCAAAGCCTTCAACAGGTTTAGATTTCACTGACGCTGTGAGCAAAAACTGTCTGTGTGGTGCACTTCATCATTCAGCTGGCCTCGATCCACCATCCTTTCTGCTGCTTAAAGATTCAGATCTGTCACTACAACAAAATATGACATTGTCCCATTGGGCAAACCAATTCATCAAAATGAAGGCTTCAGCAAATAAGTGTTTTGTGGCTTTTATTTTAACCATTGAAAAGGTACTTGGGGTATGGCAATAGGGCTTTTCGCAGCCCTTTAGTTCCAGAACAAAATGTACAATACTAAAGTACTAGGACAATTTTGCACCAACTATTTCCCAGTACAATTTAAAAGGGTTGCATTCGCACCGACAGTGTGTTCTAGGACGTGACGTAAGCTGGTCAACAGCAATGTAATTTGTACGCGCCGCTCAACAATGTTACAAAGAACTACGTTAACAACAGGAGGATGGAAGACGCTGTGTTGTTGTTGTGTCTCGTGGGTTTCACAATAATGGACATGGAATGTTGACGCATATGTAAAGCTATTGAAAGAACGGAAAAAAGGAATCTCCAAAGACAACTGGCAGTGCTATTTTTTCTTCAAGTGCCTGCACTTCAGCGTCCGCCCATTTATCACTGTTCATTATACTTGCGAAATAAGTTGACACAGTGTTTACAGTGTGTTTACATAGCGTTTTAAAACATGCTGGGTGAGGGCGTTTTCAAACACATCTGGCCAATCAATGTCTACTTCCCTCACAGATAGTACCAGTTGTGCTGGTTAGACCCTGGTCCGGAGTAGGAGCTAATTTGGTTCTCAAAAAAGGCAGTTTGGTACTAAAATCGCACCCAGTTCCGGCGGTGTGAAAACTCCCAAAAGTGGGTAGTTCCACAATTAGTTCTGGTACTATGAAAAAGTTCCTGTGGTGTGAAAGGACTTAATATGTGATTTGGTGCTGAAACCTGGGGCTTTAGCTTTCTAATCAACTTACATTATATATATATATATATATATATATATATATATATATATATATATATATATATATATATATATATATTAGTTACAACTTTTTGTTAATTATTCACTACCGTTCAAAGGTTTGGGGTTTGGTAAGATTTAATTTTATTTTTATGATTTTGAAATAAGTCACTTATGTTCACTGAGGTTGCATCTGAGGTTTTATTTGATCAAAATACAGTAATGTGAAAAATATATAAGTTATATTTCATTCATTTTATATATTTTTACTAGTATTAGTTATATTTTCATATATTTTAAAATTTATTTTATTCCTGTGATGGAAAAACTGCATCTTTAGACATCATTACTCCAGTCTTAATGTTGCATAATCCATTAAAATATGCTGATTTGCTGCTAAAGAAACATTTCGTTTTATTATCATTGTTGAAAACAGTTGAGTTGCTTAATATATTCTGTGAAAACTGACACAATTTTTTTTTTTTTTTTTTGATAGAAAGTTTAAAATATATTTATTATACAATAAAGTAGTTATTACACTCACCTAAAGGATTATTAGGAACACCATACTAATACTGTGTTTGACTCCCTTTCGCCTTCAGAACTTCCTTAATTCTACATGGCATTGATTCAACAAGGGGCTGAAAGCATTTTTTAGAAATGTTGGCCCATATTGATAGGATAGCATCTTGCAGTTGATGGAGATTTGTGGGATGCACATCCAGGGCACGAAGCTCCCGTTCCACCACATCCCAAAGATGCTCTATTGGGTTGAGATCTGGTGACTGTGGGTGCCATTTTAGTACAGTGAACTCATTGTCATGTTCAAGAAACCAGTTTGAAATGATTCGAGCTTTGTGACATGGTGCATTATCCCGCTGGAAGTAGCCATCAGAGGATGGGTACATGGTGATCATAAAGGGATGGACATGGTCAGAAACAATGCTCAGGTAGGCCGTGGCATTTAAACGATGACCAATAAGGGGCCTAAAGTGTGCCAAGAAAACATCCCCCACACCATTACACCACCACCACCAGCCTACACAGTGGTAACAAGGCATTATGGATCCATGTTCTCATTCGGTTTACGCCAAATTCTGACTTAACCATCTAAATGTCTCAACTGGAATCGAGACTCATCACACCAGGCAACATTTTTACAGTCTTCAACTGTCCAATTTTGGTGAGCTCGTGCAAATTGTAGCCTCTTTTTCCCATTTTATAGTGGAGATGAGTGGTACCCGGTGGGGTCTTCTGCTGTTGTAGCCCATCTGCCTCAAGGTTGTGCGTGTTGTGGCTTCACAAATGCTTTGCTGCATACCTTGGTTGTAACAAGTGGTTATTTCAGTCAAAGTTGCTCTTCTATCAGCTTGAATCAGTAGGCCCATTCTCCTCTGACCTCTAGCATCAACAAGGCATTTTCGCCCACAGGACTGCCGCATACTGGATGTTTTTCCCTTTTCACACCATTCTTTGTAAACCCTAGTAATGGTTGTGCATGAAAATCCCAGTAACTGAGCAGATTGTGAAATACTCAGACCGGCCCGTCTGGCACCAACAACCATGCCACGCTCAAAATTGCTTAAATCACCTTTCTTTCCCATTCTGACATTCAGTTTGGAGTTCAGGAGATTGTCTTGACCAGGACCACAGCCCTAAATGCATTGAAGCAACTGCCATGTGATTGGTTGATTAGATAATTGCATTAATGAGAAATTGAACAGGTGTTCCTAATAATCCTTTAGGTGAGTGTGTATATATATATACACACATATACACACACACAAATAATAAAATACTTTTTTTTTTCTTTTCTTTTTTAGGACTTGATCACTGGTTGAAACTGTTTTTTATCCATTTATAATTTGACCCTCATTAAAATAAACGAATGAATAGATAAATAAAATAAAATGTAAAGTATAACCACAGCATTCTAAACATTACACAGTTTATATGGCATAACTTTCAACAAACTCTTCTGTCACGAATAACCAGATGTTTATTCATCTAGAAAAGTAGGCAACTTCATAGAATAATAAACAGCTTTTATGGAGTATTTCATCCAAGGACTTCACATTTCTTCTTTTAAAGAGCCCAGAACTCTGGTTGTGTTAGTTCCATTGTAAGTGTGTAACCAAAATCAACTGATGGGCAAGTAAAAAAGAAAAATGTGCTGTGAACATGTCAAAAATGTTGTATTTTAAAGTGTGTTTTGAGCTTGGAACATCCTTTCAGAACCAAAGTATGAAATAAACACACTCACTGTTTGTGCAGCCAGCAAAATTAGTTGCATTCCTATTGTTTGACTATTTCATTTATTTAACACATCGGCGATAAATGGGGATTTTCAAAAGTAATCCATCACATCCTGCTCTAGATGTCATCCATCATGTGCCAGGCTAGATGAAAACAATGTACCCCAGATTCACCATTACCTTTTAGCATATTTATGCTGTGTAATATTCCACTCAGGTTTAACATTTACAACCCTGTCTAATTAAAATGAATGCCTTCTCTTTCTTCTAACTGTCTACAGACCTCCGGAGTTGGTGTACAAGTACGGAAACCTCAGTGACGGAGCCTGTAAACCTGGTTATGCAGCTGCCAAAATGAGTGCTATCTATCCAAAGTATGAACAAAATATCTTTATGAATTTATTACAAGATCTTGAAATTATTAGATAAACTTAAAGAGATTTTAGAAAACATTCTTACTGTTGAGGTCTGTTGCAGAATTTGTGTATTGCAAGATTTTGTATTTTTAGAAAAGGTATTGAAAGGAAGGATATTTGAAGATTGCAGATGTGATGGAAGCTTGGTTGGAAAAATACAAAGTCTTTGACTGAATCTTGTGCCTTTTTATTTTCATCTGTTCAGCTTTTGTTCTGCAAGGCTTTGTGATATTGAGCTCTTTTGTCAACTACAGAATGAAGTACAAACTCTGTGAATTGACAACCACTTTGTTAAAGATTTACCGCTTTAGCTCTGATTTACCAAGTTCCTCATATGTTCCACTCTGCCTGGTTTTGCCCATCACTGTTCAAGAGACACTATGTCACTTCTCAGCTACAAAGCCCGAGGCCAGTCTCATAAAACTCTGACTGAACAGTAAGCTGCTCCTCTTATCCTTTTAAGTCCTTGTTAATTTGTGACCTACCACAACAAACAACCACTTCCAGCTCCACAATGTGCCTGTTGTAACTCTTTTTGGAAGTGGACAGTAATTCTGTCTTTGCGGTTGAGAGGAGAAAGCCCTGTAAAGCAGCCTCTGTGGAGGACCGAATGAGTCAACTTCTTCAGTTTGACTAAATCCTCAGAACGCTCCACGACCCTCAGTGATGTCACACAACACTCTGCAACCTTTGGTGATGTCACAGGCTTTTGATGGAGCGTTCCGTCTTTGTTAGCATCCGTATTCCATTGTTCTCTCATCTTTAGGATATGTCTCCGGCTGTCTATTGTTAGCATAAGATTTTTCCACTACAGCATGCCTGGCTATGATAAACATTAAGCATCACGGTTTGGTTTGTTCATGGATATTTCTGTCATCGCTATAAGATTGTTTAGAAATGGCTTTTCCACCAATCAAGCAAGATTATTTTGGAAAGGATTTGAGCAGATATCACAAAACAGCAACTATCACAATAGCAGCAGCAACATTAAGTCCAAAGTCAGATGGTTGCCCTGGATTGGTTTGAACAAAAACTGGCTACACAAAAATATTAATTTTATTAAAATTCCTTTTTGAAGAAGAGAGGATAAAGACATTTTGACAACAAGAATTACAAGTTTACGTTGCAGAAGATGTTTGTTTGGTGTGTACTTATCACTGTAGAATCAGCACAAACATCAGAAGACCCATAAAGCAGAACAATGACTAAATTGGTGCCTGAAACTTTTTAACAGGTCCCCAATTAATGGCATATGTTTTAACAGTGTCTACAATGTGCCTCTAGTTAACACGTGTGATGGATCAATGTTCATGGGGTCTTTGTTTGTCTTTTGGGGTCAAAAGGCACTTCTGCCTCATCATTACAACACAAATATTTGAGCATTTTTATTCAGTGATAAATTATTTTTAATGATGTTTAGGATATATTGATTCAGTTTAGATATTTCCAGAATCATGAACTAAATAACAGTTGAAACGTTTTATGTAATTTTTGAATGTATAAAATGGAGATAGGTATTGAACATGTTAGAAGAATTAAAAAAATTGCAGCCAATAATTATTTGCAGTAGGTTTCCGTTTATTTACATTAGTTTCAATGTACAGCAAATAATTATTTATGAATTAACAATATACTGTTTTTCTTTAAGCCATGTTGATTAATACAGGAAATTTATATGATAACAATAATACAATGTTATAACATAAAACTTTTTTCTTTTTAATTTAAATCTGCAAGTATATATAGAAATTAACATGAGATTAATAAATGCTGTAAATAAAAAGTTAGTGGATGATACCTAATGCATTAACTAATGTAAGCAAAATGAATTTTATTGTAAAGTGTTTCCACGGAGTGAATTATCATTAGTTTAGCATTTGGAAATTGATTTAGCATCTATAAGGACAGAATTGTATCGTCATATTGGGATAAAGAACTTTAAGACTCAAATTTAACAATGTCAAAGAGTATAATTTTATTTGTATCCATGCACTTTCATAATAAACAATTTTGTTGAATAGACAGATATGGATTTGAAAGTTTAATGTGCAAAACTACATAAAATTAGTGTTTTAATGTTTTTACATTTTTAAGTACACTGCAACAAAAACTAGCAACTCCTTGTCAACCTCAATAATCGTTTGTTGCATAAAGTAGAGATGGTCCTATCAGTTAATGTCTACTCGGCATGTTCATTATGTGGTCATTTGGGCAATCATTTGTCTCTTCTTTTAGGAGTTACATTTTATTAGGGGAACTCTAAGGAAACTACCTGAAGCCACCCTCTATTAGTTCACCCCTGGAATCCACTTTTTATTTTCAACATCTCCACTCCTGTCCCAAAATTGTTTGTATTGGACTTAAATCAAATGTCTTTGTTGAACTTGAGCGGGCGGTTATGAAAATACAGCCCCTAGTGAGAGATAGCCATGCGGAAATAAGCACAATGTGCACAGGCCTCCTGTTCAAGACCCCTTTACATCTTTAGGCCTAAAGGTTTATCTTAGTTATTTATATAGTGAGTTAGTACGCACCCCATGAGCCAAAAGTTAATTAATTACAGTTTGGTTTGGCACGATCTTGCTTTGTCCGTTTTTTTTTTTTGTTTGTTTGTTTTGTTTTTTTCGAAGAAATAAGGAGAGAATCGATGCATTTATTTATAAAAAAAATATTCCTGGCATTGTCGGGCATCCCCTGGCCTTAAGCGATTTAGTTCATGAAATAGAAACACTTTTTATCAGAGTATGTTAAACAGTTGCCAATAACGATCCCATTCATTTCCTCATCTTATTTTCTGGCGCTGCTCTTTGACATCTTCTTCAGTTGACATCTTCTTTATCCTCACTTTCCCCACATATTGGACATTGCTGTAAGTTTAAGTGGTTTAAAAGCAACTGGAGTCCTATATAACTAAAAAGACTGTAAACTTGCGCCACTCTGTACTTTGGAAAGGATTGTTGGGAAAGGGGTTCTGCTGCTTTTCTTTTTTTATGCTTTAATGCTTTTTTTTTTTTTTTTCAGGACCTGTATTTTAAATGACCCATGTGTTCTCTTTACTGACCCATGATTAGTCTTTTAAGTTTTCTTAAGGGGGCCTAATTTTTTTCAAACCCTCTATACGTCTCGGCAAGCTCTCCTTGTTAGTCATCCCCCCACCCCAAACCAATCTATTGCAGTTTTCTAACTTTAATGTAAAAGACATGAGAGCGAAAAATAAAATAAAAATAAAAATAAAAATGATCTAATATCCTTATGTATGTAAATGAATAATGAGCCTGTTGAGTTGGAAGGGTCATAAAAACAGACATCCATCGTGTGGCCGCACTTACAGAAGCAGAAGAGAGGCGTGTTTGTGGGAAATGCATCTGCTGTTCTTATACAGTTAAATCACTCAATGACTCCTGAAAGGGATCTAGTTTTTGAAAAAATATCTTTGTTTGATGGTTTCTGAAAGTTCACACTACATACTGACATCTTTGAGCGGCTCAATGTTCCACTTTGATTGCAGGTGGAGTAGATCAGAAATGATAGCGAGGATCAGAGGGTCAGAGCCACAGGCATTCACCGTTGCGTTTGCACATCTAGCCTTAAGAGAGGAGTGTGCTGGGAAATGACCTCTGGGTAGGGTATCGCATGACTCCTCTTGAGAGGGGGAACGGAGGCCTGAGATTGTGATTGATTGGTGCTGGTTCAGCCACACTTTTTTAAACTTTAAGCACAGGTCAAAGCAAAGACTAAGTGAGACCTCGCACTGACAAAAGCCCCCTTTGACTCCCCACCTCTTAATTTCCGGGAAGTGAATGTGTTATTTGGCTATATTTTATTAGCCCTGTTGATATGGAATTGACATGTTGCTATGGAGACGTTTTTGATACTGTGCAGAATTTGCTGAATGAAAAATATAATTGAAAATATATTTTAGATGAAAGATATAGGTTTTAATCTGAATGTTAGTTGTATTATATTAATTATATTGTGTTTACCATGCTTTTGCAGGTTTAGTAAGCCAGCTTCCATGTTTCTGGACCGGAACTTTAAGCGGCTTTCAAAAGTTACAAACTATTTACCTCCATTTGGATTCAAAACACAAGGTATGTATTATTTTTTAAATGAATGTATAGTAGACTTCGCCTCTAAACAACAATGTTGTCCAAATGCTTTCTTGTTTCCATAAATGAATAGACCAGTTCTTTTAATGAATACTTCCAAATAATAAGTGACCTGTTCAAATCAGTCTCTAGCACTTTAGAGGATTTATTTTTTAAGTCCTGCTATCACAAGAAGGTCTGCAAGAAAAAAATAAATAATAATAATAAAAAGTGTGTGTGTGTGTGTGTGTGTGTGTGTATATATATATATATATATATATATATATATATATATATATATATATATATATATATATATATATATATATATATATAATATTTATATATATATAATATTTTAGGGGTGTAACGGTTCACAAAATTCACGGTTTGGTTCGATACGATTCACTGGTGTCTCGGTTCGGTTTGGTACGGTTCGGTACGTTTTAGATACAGCATAAAGAAAAAATTGGCAGATACATTTCCTGGATTTAAAAAACATATATATATATATTTATTATTAATTGTTTTTTTTACATTGGAGAATTCTTTACCCATCTTCTATGGTGTTTTCTTAGCAACATACTGTATAAAACAAAAAGCTCCTTATAAAAAAAAATGAAAATGTTATATTGTTGTAGTAGTTATGAACAAATACAAAGATTTAACTTTTTATATGGAACTCTATAACTCTTTATATTGAGTGTGTTTTTACTCAATTGGTTCTCTGTAGGGCTTATGTTTTTTGGAACAAAGCAGGAATTACGGTCTGGCTGAAATGGGCTCGTGAAGGAATATTGTAACGGGGCTCAATTACATTAAGCATGTTCTTAAAACCTGCGTTTTCCACTACAGAGGCGCTTGCTCACTCAGTACACACTGAAGGCTCGTTGCAAAATGGCTAAAGGGTCTTTCACACAGGATGCGGTATATGCGCGGCGCTGGACCCTGGGCTCAGCGTTGCCCTTCAGATACAACGCGATTTGCGCTGCACTATGCCAAGAGCAAAGTAGGTGGAGTTTTCAAAACTGCCCGTGCATACGTTCTAACAGTTTTATCTAATAACGTGCAGGCCTGTTAATTGTATCGTACTGCTCAGGAAATTCCGACACAGTACAGTACTAGTCCATTTTGATTTCCGTGCTTGTTTGGATGCCCCGATCGATTGGTAAAGTGCACCCAAACACCAGACCTGTTGGAGGATCTTCTATTTCTGGTCTGTTAAACGCATTGGCCACCGCATACCGTGCATGAACTGCTCGCTCACTCAGCGCGTACTGAGTGAGCGAGCGCCTGACTGAGTAGCCTAACATAAACATATAAGTTGGTGTTTTTTTCTTCTTCGGGGGTGTCAGGGGCGTTGCCTGTTACGTTGTTTGGGTTATTGGGCTACCTTGTTGAACGCATATCATTATAGTTCACAATTTTGTATTTATTTTCCAAATATAATTAATTAGTCCAACGAACCGTTCGGTACATAATGCGTACCGCGTACCGAACCGAAAGCCTCGTACCGAACGGTTCAATACGAATATGCGTATCGTTTCACCCCTAATATATATATATATATATATATATATATATATATATATATATATATATATATATATATATATATATATATATAGACACACAGACACAAACAAATTATATATATGGCCTATGTATATTTTGTCCACAACTTTTACATGTTCTGTTCCCATCCCCAAAAGCATGAATGTAGGCGACTGTGGATTTTCTCATTTTTTATATTCCTGTTAATTTAGTTTGTTTCTAGTTCAGTTCAGAGCCCTGGTTTTGATAGACAATAATACTGTACATTGGTCCCTAAATGTATTCTTAACATGAATTACAAATGCTTTAAACTGCTGCAGTCCATGTTTCTTTCTATGTTTAACCATTGAACCACAGGGTCAGGAGTGATTTTGATATTACAGTAGTGTGAGAGCAAACCTCTGTAGTGTCTACGTGGCCAGATGCATTGCACACGTATGCAATTCAGGGATGTGGGGATGTTATTCCATTCAACAGAGAACAAGAACGTCATTCTACTGAGCTTTTTGAATGTATAAAAGAGAATGATACCTTTGGAAAAGACCTGTAGATAAGGCAACGGTTCCTTGAAACCAATTGGTGGTTAATGTAATCCACAATTGTCTGCTTTTTTCCCTCCATCTGAAAAGATGATTACATTGTAAAATGTTCCAGCACTTGAGGGCAGCGCATAAGGGTACCTTGAATGTAACTTTTGTGTTCAGTTAAGGGCTGCCGTGTCCACACTCATGAACACTTTCAAAAGAGCAGGTCCCATGTTTACACTACACCTGGTTTTTGTTTGCTGCATTGTTTGTGAGCCTAGCGTGACTTCACTTTTAACTTTATTCATTTGGAAAGGTTGATACGTGTGGTTCTTGAATAGAGCTTGACAAAGGTTCTCAAGTTGTGGGCCAGAAAAGCTTAAAAATAGATGTCTTATTTCTGCACTACCAATTCCAATATAAACGATCCCTGTGGCCACCTACGACTTTTTGATTTTTACTCTTGATTACGTCGCCCTCAGTGGAAAACATTCAATCAAAGCATTGCAGATGGTTGTGTCAACTGTAGGGTAATCCCAACATCCTTTACAGAGGGATGAACCAAATACCTCAAAGGAGAATAAACCATGAAGGGCTGTTTTGACTGTAAGTTTGGCCTTTTAAGTGCCTTACAGTATTAAGTAGCCTCTTATAATGTCTCCAATGACTCATCATGACATGTCACTCTCAGCTACTTTGGTGAAGTTCTGCTAATACTCATGATGAATTGTTGAAATAGTATTTGAAAAAAAAAAAAAAGTTTTTGCCAAACATCACATGAAAGAAATGTAATTGTGGCTCATACTCTCAGAAGTCACACTCCAGATGTTTTTGTGATATAGCTCTTAAAAGCATTTGCATCATACCTGACCATTTCTAATTTATGTGGAATGTGATTTTTCCCCTTGCCAAAACAGTGTATGTTAAAGATGAGGGTTTTATTTGTTTAAACTGCCAAGAGTGATACTTGGCTGAAATGTATATACTGTTGATTAGGGCTGGGATAAACGATTATTTTTTAAACAATTAATCTAGCGATTATTTTTTCGATGCATCGATTAATCTAACGATTCATTTTTTCAGACCGATTCAATTTCGATTATCTCCCCATTAATTGACTGCTAACAATTTATACATGTTGATTTACATATCTGAATGAAAAAAATATGAATTCCTTAACATTACAATATATGTTTATTGCTCTTAAAATTACAATATAAAAGACTAAGAATGCATTACTTTGCACTTGTATAGAGATAGCATTCAATGAAACCTTGAAGCCTTGAAAACACATAGCTTACTGAAACAAGCTTACTGAACACATAGGGCCTAGTTTACTGAAAAAAAGTAAAAAAAAGTAAAAAAAAAAAAAACAACTTGATGTCTAGCATTCAATAAAAAAGGTCACCCAGAATACTTGTTTAGAGCAATTGAAAGAATACAGTAACCAATGTTAACTTGAGGGCTTTAAGCTAATACAGAGAGTGCTTTTCCAAAAATAATAAAAAATAAAAATTAACAGTGGGAGCCAGCAGCCGGTCATGGAGAAAAACAAAAATCTCTGAATGCTCCACGTGAAACTTTGGCGTTCCGCCCTTTTTCTATCGTGTCTAATGATTTTGGTTAATATGAACGAGAGAAAGAGAGAGAGAGAGAGCAAGACAGCGCTCGTGTAGTTTGAAGACTGTGAGTGCGCGAGCGCGCGTGAAACTTTGGTGTTTCGCCCTTTTTCTATCGTGTTTAATGATTTTGATTAATATGCACAAGGGAGAGAGAGAGCAAGAAGCGCTCGTGGTGTTTGAAGACTGTTAGAGTGCGCGGGCAGCCGGGGCTCTCTCTCATATGCGCCCTGCCATTCTGCATCACTCACCAATCAAATAAGGCTTTGACAGCTGCCAAAAAAAAGATCAATGCAGAAAAACCCCTGGATTGGTTATATAACGTTGGCCAGAATGTTGATCCGGCCATCGCGTATATTCAGCGCACATAAGATAAACGTTTTGCAAACGTTTTGTAGAGAAATAAAAACAGGTCGACGAATCGATGCGCATATTTATCGTTTTGACGTCATCGATGACCTCGGCGCGTTGTCCCAGCCCTACTGTTGATCTTAAAACAATTAGAACCCATTGCTATTACCATTTATTTTCTTTGTGAAACCGTGATATATATATATATATATATATATATATATATATATATATATATATATATATATATATATATTAGTGTTGTCACGGTACCAAAATTTCTGTATTTGGTACCGATACCAGTGAAAATCCACGGTTCTCAGTACCAATTTCGGTACCAAAACACAAAAATATGCTAATAAAAAAAAAATTCTTTAAACTTATTTACAATTGTGTTTAAAGTTTTTCTACAAGTAATACAATTATGAAAAACAGTAAACAAGTTTCAACCAAATTTCATTTGTCTTTTAATCAATTCAATTTTAACATTTTATTTTTTGGTTAATAAAGGGGATTTGCTATTAAAATTAAAACATGGAAGAAATGTTGTTTGATTTTCAACAGTAGTAGCAGTATCACATACATCAGGGCTCCAAACAAAAAAATTTAGTAAGGAGCCATTGGCTCCTATAAGAAAAAAACTTAGGAGCCAAATTATTTTTTTTAGGTGCCACAGAATAAACATGTTTTATGTGTTTTATTTAAATCATTTATTTTACATTTTAACTTTTTAATCATACTGACGTGTTTGTCTCATCTTTTCTTGACTTTATCAGCATTTTGATCCATCTTGTAGATGACCTGGGAATGAAGGTTCACTTCAAGTGGGAGCTAAATGTCTTTTCCAATTTGAAATATACAGTCATGCGTTGTTTATTACACAAAATCTGTACCAATATCATGGACCATAAGCATCACTTGGCCCCTGAGTATAGTTTGGGGTCCTCCTCAATGCATCCTGTAAATGTTGCCATACTCTCTTAAAAATAAAGGTGCTTCATGATACCATAGAAGAACCTTTTTTTCCTGTCTAAATGGTTTCATAAAGAACCTTTAACATTTGAAGACAATAACAGATTATGAAAAGGTCAGAAAGAGATTGTTCTTCAAAGAGCCTTTGACTGAATGGTTCTTTGTGGAGCCAAAGTTGTTCTGTGAAGAACATTTTAAGCTCCTTTATTTTTAAGAGTGTATGTCTTTCAAACTTTCAGACTGTTTTTCGTAATTAGTGATATTAAATTTTATAGGAGGAGTTGAATCATGTAGACAACAGGTTAAGTAAAAATATTAAAATTCAGTAGCTCATAAATATAGCAAAATGCTCCTTTTTATAGTTATTTTTCTAGCTGACTGATGAGCTTATGGACACCGAAAGGTCCATTTATCCTTTGCTGAAATGTACGCGTCTTCATCATAGACAGTAAAAGAAAGGTCTTCATGGAGAGAGCAGGTCATGGTTTCTTAGCAACGGCAGACGCCTCAGGAGCGCAAGTGCCCGAAGGCTTTTGGAAAAAAATCAGAAAGCGGCACCTAGAGTTTTCCACGTGTTTCTAGGCGAGATATGTGAACGGCCCCTTAAAGAGCACCAAAACTGTATTTATTGTTTGAATTTTCTTATGAATTTGGAATAATTTTAAAGCTGATACTTTGTAAATTAAAAAGTAACAAAGCACAAAGCTTTTTGCTTTATTTGTCATTAAAAGAACACAGCATGGACTAAGATATTGTTAAGAAGAAGCCTTATGATTATAAACGAGAACAGTTAACGATATTGCCAATATCCACACAGATGACAGCTTTACCTGTTGTAGTTTGTTTAAGTTATGAACAAAACAGACGCTGTTTTTCTGCACTTTCTCTTCAAGTCTCCATCATTTCTCTCTATTGCGCGTTTATCAGGTGTGTGTCAGGGCTGCTGCGCGGCAGATCAGGACGGTTTAAAACTCTTTTTCCATCTAAAACTCAATGCGCATTCTCTCAATGCGCGAACATAAAAGATGTGAATTCAAAACAATCAGGAAAAAAGGCTTTACGTGCAATTTTTTTAAGAGATAACATGTAAATACATAGGCCTAGTCTCCAGTGGCGACCTCAGCAAAAACTTCACTCGCATTTTTATATTTATGGTCGCAAATGCGACCGTTTTAGTCGCAGTTTGGAGCCCTGTACATTCTACTAAATAGTAGTAATATTTCTAACGCAATGCCTTTATTTAAAAATGAATTTTCATTTTGATGGGTTACCGTGAATACCTTTTAAATTCACACTGATTTTACTCAAATGAAACGGTAAAATGATTGTGAAGTGACTCAGAACTGTTTTGGTAATGTTGTTTATGCTTTTATGTCTTCATTGAGATGGCAGATGGTGAAATAACTGCAAGCGTCACGCGCTTCAGTCTATGTAGTAAACAAACCCGCACATCTCTGCCATTCATTCATTCTTTCTCACAGAGACGCGCAGAACATGCAGGATTCATATTTCAACCAACTTTTGCTGCTTAACATTTACAGATACTGGTCCATATGGAGATTTGATTTGACAAATTCCTTGACTGTCTATATTAAAATGTAAGTTTCATTTTCATGACTGGATTTTGAGATTCTGTCCACGTTTTCTGCTTCGCGGAAATCTTAGCGCTGTATGCGTCAAGAACCGGGTTGACCAGGTACCACTGTACCACCGCTACTTAAAGAAACCTGGTACCATGACATTTAGATTTTTTTGTTAGCGAAGCACCGGGTCTTTTGACAACACTTATTTATATATATATATATATATAATTTCTCCGTTTCTTATTCCAGTGTGGTCCAGCCACTGTTTATGCTGTCCCTGGTGATGCTTGATGTAAGCCGTCAGCGCTTTGTCTAAACTATAACTGCTATTCCCTGATGCTTTTTTAATCATAAAGCTTACAGTTTAGGGTCAAGACCAATTTCAAGCTATTACGTTATCTTTTGCACTATAATGACTGTTGTGTTTATGGAGGGCAAATACATTTACAGAACAACATTGTATTGTTGAAATCACAACTATTCACTTCAAACCACAGTACTACATTGGTACATCCTAAAACGTTTGCCTGTCAATAAAATAGCATCTATGCCTATAAAAAAAGATAATCTTACACGTTTGCTCTTTGTTGTCAGAAACCGTAAAGATTGTCTTTAGGGTAGATGCTTTCAAACCGCCAGACAAGAAAAGAAAAAAGAAAGAAATAATTATATACAGATGTAGATTTGGCTCCTCACACTTACTGCAAAGTGCCTAGCAGACCTCCCACAAAGTGTTTCCCTTTGTGTTATGCCTTCTTGATTGTTGTTCATTGGAATATAGTTAGGGTCAAAAAGGTATTATGATAAAAATGGGCAAGGCTCATTGCCCTCATAAAATAAGCTCTTTTCAAAACTGTTTTCCTGTCTTTTAGACTTTTATAGTATGCATACTGATGCTTTAGGCAACTCGATGGGTTATGCTTATGCACCCTTACTAGGAAATCCGGTGTCTTCACTGATAATCAGTTGACATACTGTAATGTGTGTCAGCCATGAATGCCTTTCGAGGGTATCTGGGGAATGATCACTATGACTAAACAGCTCTGTAAATAAACTGAGAGTGTCAGAAAGCATGGACTGAAGAATTTGACAAAGGAATTTTACTTGTTTGCAAATGGCATTCCACTTTTACAGACAGTTTTTTTTTCTTTCTTTTTTTTTTTCTAAAGTGCCAATAACTTATTTTCAGTTTCTAATATGACTTCCATGAGTGAATAACACAGTCATGCTCCTCCATCAGACAACCAGGAGTGCAGATAATTGAAGAAAATCATTTGAATCAGATTAAAGCCATTATATCTAGAAGTGTTTTTGTCTAATCCTTTTGTTCTTTTTTGTTATCTCTCTCTTTCTCTCTCTACAGAAAGAATCATAGATGTTATATTAACTGCTACAAAGAATTATGGACTGGGTCCATATTTAGAAAGGTAAGACTTTTAAAATGCAATACTACAAATTTGCACAAAGGTCCATGTCCTTTTTACCCTAGAGACGCAAAGGATTTTAAAACTATTTCTCAAAAGTTATGATTATTATTTTTTAAAAGTATATTGTGCTTATCAAGGCTACATAATTTTTTAACATCAGAAATCATTCTAGTATGCTTTTTTTTGTATCTCAAGAAACATTTCTTATTATCTTAAATGTTGTGAACCGTTTTGCTGCTTAATTTTTTTTATGGAAACTGTGACATGTTTTTTCATGCACCTGTCAATGTTTTGATTTTGGGCTTTTTGGCTTTTCATAAAGTGTTTTTTCAGACTAATGGAAAGAAAACTTCCAAAAGACACTGTTAAGTATTTATTTTATAGTACTTTATCTGACTTCATCCAGTGTTCAGATTTTTGTACAATAAATTTATGCAAATTAGTGCATATTTCATTAAATAATGCCTCATTTGCATATTTAAACATAACATTTTAGAAAACTTGTAATACAAAAAAAAAAAATTATTGATATAAAGTTCAGAAGATCAGCATTTATTTAAAAAAAATGTAGTCAATCCAAGTTTATTTATTTATTTAATTTTGCATTTGCTTAAGAACACTTTAGATTTCAGATGAGATGGTGTGACAAATCAGAATTAAATTTAATGCAGTTCTTGCCAAGGTCTTTAATGTCCCTTTTGATCAGTTTAGTGCATCCTTTCAAAAAAATATATATTCATTTAATTCCCAAAATACAAATAAATAAATAAATAAATACCGTAATTCCTTAAATAAAAACCGATAGTCAAATAAATGCCGGCCCTCTTATAGTGGCCGGGGCATGGTCAACACGGACAAATAACGGCCAGTCTTATATAAAGGCCGGCAGAAAATTTGTGCAGCAGAGCCAGATAACGAGCATACACACACACTGCCGGAGCGTTTCTAGTTTTTGAGTCAAGAACCGGTTGCATTGGTTTTTGGATCACCAGTACACTGAACCAAGAACAATTTCTGTCGGGCACGTCCGATTCGAGAACCGAGGAGCTGATGATACTGATTCAGCGTGAAGCAGACTGACACACAGAGCGTCTGAACCGAACTGAACTGGGGGGGCTGGGGGCTGGGGGCTGGGGGTTGGGGGAGCGGATAGCATGTTTCATTGTCTGGCCACCATGCTAGTGGATCTGCCGTAGAGTCAATTGGTTGTTCTTGGAGATAGCGGGTTAACTCCGTATCAGCGCGCACTCTGATCGGTAAAGGGGCAGAGATTTCAGACCTCCGTTTATTAAGGAGATCTGTCACAAAACTCATCATCCGCGCCAATGTTTTTTGAGCAAATTTCAAAGCCGCGCCCGCCCGCCATCCGCTGATTATTTTGCGGTCTATGGACGTTGCAAAGCTTTGCTGATGCGAGCCTAAAGAAAAAAGACATGCAATGCTATTTTATGAGGCATAGGCCTACGCTGAGTTTAATTTATGATGAGATGCGCTCTAGTTCACAATACAGTGCAAGTGAACGCGGCGCGCTGGTGCTTCCATGTCACGGTTATCATTATTTGCTTTTTATTTATTAAAATGCATGCAATTGGTTGATGAAACATTTATTAAAAGTAAGATAAGATTTGTACAAAACGAAATTCATTTTTAAGAAAGGTTTTCTACAAAGCAAAATTTAATGAAGTGGTAAATATCATGTCTGACGATTTACAAAACTTCATTAAGTGGTAAAAACCATGTCTCCCGATATATTGCACATCTTATGATCCTATCTAAAAAATGTAAACAATTTTTGATAAAAAATGTTTGTAAAAAATATTTTAATGACACGGTTTTGGCGGTTATAGAGTTTGACGGTGTTCAACTATAACCGCCGGTCTCACGGTTATATACTAACCGTCACACCCCTAATAGCGTCTAATTGTAATTAGTGTATAATTGTATTATTTTATATATTTTCTACCTGACCTGACTGTGCAATGTAGGCAATATCAAGTTAAGCTTGTCAATTTCTGTAAAATTATTTCTGTGAAGAATATGGCTATTCATTTTTGAGTAATGCCACCTGTCTTCTCATTTGTTCTCTTTGCAGTTTGAGTTGTAAAAGATGTATAATAGTAGGCAATGGTGGTATCCTTAGCAACAAGTCTTTAGGATCCCACATCGATGAGTATGACGTTGTGATAAGGTGAGTCTCCACACAGTCACCTTGCTCTGCCTTTTTAATGACCAAAGCAATAAACTGAATAAACGAAAGGATTTTATGGTGTTGATTTGCACTGATTTTCAATGTATTTATTCTTTAGACTCAACGAGGCCCCAGTGAGTGGTTACACCAGAGATGTAGGCACGAAGACCACCCTAAGGATAACCTACCCAGAAGGAGCAATCCAGAAGCCTGAGCGTTATGAGAAAGATTCCCTCTTTGTGTTCTCTGCTTTCAAACCTCTTGACTTTAAATGGCTGAGACAGATGGTCTTCAAAGAGAAACTGGTAAGAACGAGTGCAGTAGTGTGTGACTATACTGGATTGTTTCTTTAATTTTTTTTTTTTTTCTGTGTTGAAGCTCTCAGTTAATTTTGAAGCAGAATGGTGCCATTTTTTTTTTTTTTTATACATCCATTTCCAGTTCAGCACTACCTTATCCTGTGTTGAATTTTTAGAACTTTTAAGTTGAAATCATTTATGAATTTAGAGTAATGTTAATATTGCTCTCTAACAAATCCTTTTTGGGTTAAAGGATTTTTAATTAGGAAGAGTTATTGAAGAAAAAGGCTTTTATTGTTCAAGGACTTTGTCTCATTTTTAGTAAGATGTAAAACATTCTTCTTCCAGGTTTGACTGACACCTAGTGAATTAGCATCTTAATCAGAAGGGTTGGCCCTTTCTGAATGAGCTCTCTCTTATCTCACACAGTTTTAATGACTCTGACTCCATCCCATTTCTTATCACACAAAGAGCAAGCATAAGCACTTTGTTCTCCTCTGAAGTCAACTGACTTGGCTATTTAAGTATGTTTTTTTTTTCAGTCAACTGTCATGTAAACATGGTCAAGGTATTTGGTCTGTGTATGTGGATTCCCCCATAATTTCTCTTTTCAAATATACTTGTCTTCCTCTGCCTGCCTGCTTGTTTTCCCCTGTTGTCAAGTGGGAATCTTGCGGCAACGTGCCTTAAGGAGTTCCTGGCCAGCACAGCTGCTGTGCTTTCGGGACCAGTGCCGTTTTTGTTTTTTACAAATTGACATTTGTCAATGTGCAAGAGACTCGGCAGAGGAAGAAAAATAGAGAGCTATTTGATTACCCCCCTCCCCTCTGGCCCCTGAAAAGAGCCAGTTTTGTCTGAACTTCTGATCGTAACAAGCTGGACAGTGGTAAGTGCACAGATAATTGATCTGGCCTCTGGCTTCTGATACATTGGCTTTGAACTTGTGGAAGGAAGAATTTTCTTCACCAAATGAGGGGTCAAGAAAGCTCCAATGTGTTTACCATAGTGTTAGAAACCGTGTTCAGAGGTTGATGACTGATGCAAACAATAGTATTAGGTAACAAAATAGATTTTTTGTATCAGAAAGACGAAAAATAATTGTTCATGCTATACTGGAATCTAATGGGTTGGTTCTTGGTTGTAAAAATGGTAGTAAATGGGCAATGTTTAGACATCCAAGATAATGCTGGAATATTTCAGATACTTGATATAGCTACTTGCTAATAAAAAAAAGATAAGCATGACTCTTACTGTTGGTCATAATAATTTGTTACTAATTCCACAGTCTATATTTACATTTACACCAAACATTTGTTAGTGACACATTTATATATTCTTTACACAACTCTTACAGAAATCTGTTTCTCCGCACCTTAGTCTATTTTTTCTTGTAAATGTACATAATTTACATTCTTCAGCAGAAACACGTGTCTGTTGAAGGATAAGACCATTTACTTTTACAGAATGTGTGAGGAATGTTTCTGCATTCACATGATGTATCATAACGTTTTTCTTAAGTCAGTGTTCGCTACAGAATTAAAAAGCTACATTCACACTGTGCTTTTTGTTTCTGGAACATTGGAGTGAAATTGTTTGAGAGCATTTTGTGTGAATCCATGCTGGAATGCTAGACAATTTGATCACTGTATCAGGACTGTGGTGCTTTGTCGTAATTCATCCTGAATTTCCCCTCCAAAAAATATCCCTAGAATCCCTGTATGTGTTTTATGACAAATTGTTTGGCTTTTTGTAGAAAGAGCAGTCGCACTAGTATATTTTTTACCTAATAATACAGGCAAAAAACAAACAAACAAAAAAACGCTTAGTCTTACGATAAAGGAGGAACTCAAGCCATATCTAGAAACCGAATATCACCAAGACCACCCAGAATGCCTTAGAAACCTCACAGCAATTCACATAAACCACTAAGAACACCTTGGCAACTGCATAAAAACCTCTGGCAGCGATGTTTGTTCGGACAAGCAGCACTCAGATTTTCTTCAGAAAATGTAAAAATGCTGTTCCTGTTTTTCTTCCTCCGGCAAACAGCCACTGCTGTAAAAGATGTTTAGACTCTAGCTAGTCTACGTGACCTCCTATGTATGTATTAAGTAGTAACAGTATCATGTTTAAAGTGGCTTTTAACCGATTATCACTTGACAAATGAAGCCTATCACTATTGTGAATTCTTACAGATGAAAAACGACTGACTTCTATTCTTCTTTCCCTTATCAACATCAGGCTCCAAGAACCCCTTACATTCCTTTGCTCCATTTTCAAACAGTTCAGCTATGTTTATTTTTAACTGGCAAGTCAAAAGGATGATATTTTAGGGCCCCATGAAAATCTGACTTAAGTGTTTATCTAGTTTGAGCTCTATACGTGCCACAGATGTTTCTTTGAATAATTTGAGTAATCTCTAAACAGTAACTGGCATTCCTCGTTATGCTTAATCATACAAAATCTTATCAAACACTATATCCCTAACAACAGTATACAGTTCATCTCATGTTTGAAAACAAATACATTCCCTGCGTTCCACTTCCAAGTCTTATTTAGATCTTATGACATATCTTCGAAAATATCATTGATGCAATGAAAATCCTGTTGAGTGACATGGGGTGAAGTTGCTGCTGCTTTGCCAAATTATAAATGATTCCCTTTAATGGCAGAAATCTGGTGCTGAAATGGAAAACGCTTTGTTTTTGCAAGAGGTGACAGTGATTGAAATCTACGGTGTTGTGACATCTTTCATTTGGAGAAAACAAAAAAAACTTGCGTGACTGTGAAGTTGGATTTAGAAAGGCATGTAGATTAAGACTTCAGGTTAATCCTCAACCAGAATTTACTCCTCACACTCTTCATCTCAAACAGTCACACTAACTAACTTTGGCTGCTTGCTGCTTTGTAGTATTTTCTCTCCTCTGCTATTGTGAATGCTGTGTACGCTCATGGTGGAAGGAATTCTATCCTTTTTAGTTCATATTGACAGAACAGTAGACTGATACGTTCCCAGCATTGAAGAACATTTGCTGGAGTTCATTTGAATGTCCTGCCATGAGCCTTGAGTGCTCTTCACAAATACACATTAGTCAAATCAAGTCACCTTTATTAATATGGCGCTTTAAACAAAAAAGATTGTGTCAAAGCAACTGAACATCATTAATTAGGAAAAGTGTGTCAATAATGCAAAATTACAGTGAAAGGCAGTTCATCATTGTATTCAGTGATGTCATCATCTCAGTTCAGTTTAAATAGTATCATTTGTGCAATCATTTGTAATCAAGTCCACAATATTGCTGTAAATTAAGTGATCCAACTAAGTGAGCCAGAGGCGACAGCGGCAAGGAACCAAAACTCTGGCCGTGACCGAATGGAGAAAAAACCTTGGTAGAAACCAGGCTCAGTTGGGGGACCAGTTCTGCTCTGACCAGACGAAACCAGCAGTTCAATTCCAGGTTGCAGCAAAGTCAGATTGGCAGAAGAATCATCTGTTTCCTGTGGTCTTGTCCCGGTGGTCTTTACCGGGGATCTGTAACTGGGGCTCTAGATGTCCTGATCTCCGCTGTCTTTCAGGGATGTAGAGGTCCATTCTAGGTGCTGATCCACCATCTGGTCTGGAGACATACTGTATCCGGGTGACTGCAGTGACCCTCTGACTTGGATACAGACTGCATCTGGTGGCTACGGTGACCTCAGAATAAGAGAGAAATTGACTAATATTAGCGTTGATGCCATTCTTCTAATGATGTAGCAAGTACATTAGGTACTATGGGAAGTGTTCCCGGTTACGGTTTATCTAATTAGAAACCAAATGTCAATCAAATTATTACATTTTGATCAAAGATTATGAATATATATATAGATGCATGTGATGGATATTTTACAGTAAAGCAGGAATAGAGATGGCTTGATACCACAATTTTGGCTTTGGTATGATACCAGAATCTAATACCTCAGTGTCGATACTGAATCGATATCACAGGTGACCAATAACAAGCCTTAAAAGTTAAATGAATTGAAACGATTTTATATATATATAAAAAAAAAAAACAGCTTGAATCTCTGCTGCACCAATTATACAAACCAAAAGTATCAAAATGTTCACACACACACACACAAAAAAAAAAAACCCTACAGCCAAGCCAGGAAACATACAGTAGGTTACATTTTGAAATGATACTATTAAAATAGTTTAATATCCTCATATCTTGTCAATCTTCTGTCAAGCTATTCCACAAGGTTTCTGAACCCGGTTATATCAAATGGGAATTTGGTCCATGCACTACTATTACTCTCTCTCTCACACTCTCTCTCTCTCTTTCGGCTGATTCCTCTAGGGGTTGCCACAGTGGCAGTACATTTGAGCTTTCGTGTTTACCATATCTTATAAGTAGGCTATGTGCACTGATCAGTGTTGTGATTAAAAGTCTAAATTAAATCAGTTGAATGATGGACTCACCTGTCGATCTCTGAACTTTGAATAAGCCAAGATGAGCTAGAGACAAAAGCTTAGCCAGATTTGAAGTGTTGCCTCCCGTTGCGACACATGATTTCAGACAGCGTTTGCATAGTGGTGCATTCACGTCTGTAGCTTCACCTTTTTCATTACCTCTGAAGGCAAAGTAATGCCATATTTCAGTCCTACTACATGTTTTGATTAATTTTGGGCGTGTAGAATTAGCTTGATCACCTCCATCCATCTTGTTTCTCCGTTGTCACTTTTTGCCGGTTTTGAAAGGCCTCCATCTGTTTGGGTAGTACACTGCTGCCTAGCTGTGAACTTTAAAACTGAAGCGCATCAAATACCGAATTAAGCAAAATTATGATATCACTATTTATTTTCTTAACGGATGTCATTGGTCTTAGAGTGCCGCAGGGATTATGTATTTTTGTTGGCCAAAACCCAGAAATAAGTTAGCATTATAGCATGTCTGATTTCATCGTCCCGAAATCAATGTTGTTTATTTATTTATTTATTTTTTTTGTTATGTTAAATGCCTGAAATTAGCTCTGTGGTTAACACAAGCTCAAGATATATATTTCTTTGTGTATTATTCTGTGACATAAAATACATAAATTAATCTATTACTTAGGCTAAGGCTAAGATCTTACTCTAGGCTAAGATCTGGCAATATCTTATGTGACCCATGATAAACAAGATAAATACAATATTTCATGATAATGGTTAAATTATCACATGCATTTTAATAAAGTGTAGTATTCTTAAAATGTAGTCTTTAACATGGAAAGTCAAATCAGAATGAAACATTACCATTTAAGAAATTAAGCAAATCAATCAAGTGCATTAAACTGCTCTTAATTTTAATTGTATTAAATGTTATATTATTATTTTTGGTACAAATAATCTTAGAATCCTTAAATGAAAAGAAAGAGAGAGAGAGAGAGTATTTAACCAATATCATGTAATGTTTATTTGGTTTACTATGGGACACACACTGATCTATAATAGAGAGTGGGGGCACATCATTTTCATTAGTATGCTGTCATGCACAAGCATTAAATAAAACGATCATGAAAGTATTTTATTTTTATTTAAATCCTCTGTATCCATGTGATGCTTGGTGTGAGGAACAGATCCAAATTCAAACCGCATTCATCTGCGTTGTATCTCCTTCCTCTGTAGCTATATTAACTATTTAAAAATGTGCCGTTAAGAAGTTTTACAACAAGTTTTATGGCAGCGATATCAATGCATGTTTTGAATGAGAAACGCGCGCCTTGAGGGAGTGGATCGGGATAAAATTTTCAGCATTTAACAACACAAATTATGCCCTGCTCCTGGCACTACTATTATATTCTGCCAGAGTGGACTGCAGCTGTGATGCTTCATCATTTGGACTACTGTTAGGGTGACCACCTGCTAATAAGCCCAAGGGGGGACAAGGGGTATGTTTCTGAGAGACAATGTGTGACATTGCTAATTGCTGATGTATGCTCATGACAGAATTGACAGATGCATTTCCACTTACGATTTACTTTAGCTATTTTATGTATTTTTAATTACAATTTATTCACTTTAAATGAATTAGAATTTAAAATTATAGGATTAAAATGAATTGTAGTTGCTCAACACCACAGGAACAGTAAAAAAAAAAAAAAAAAAAAGTCTAAACTCACAACTCCAGAGGTTCACGGAACGAGAAGGGGGAGAAAGGATGGTGAACTTGCATGTCAGTAAAGGCAGGCACATAAAAAAACAACAACAACAAAAAATAGTTTGAAACAGGACACACCTTCTCTTTTTTTTAATTGATGATGGCAGTGCCTCTCTTTCTTCATTTTTCAAATTGGAAAGCATGCATCTAAAACCTCCTTCCCAGTTTGTCTGGTATGCTCGTGCGTGTGCTGTCATGACAACAATGAAAAAGTTGACAACAACCTAGTCAGCAGTTCAACAGTAGCGTGCTGAACTGTCAAGTAATGTTCGTTTGGCTGCCTGGGGCTCGAGGATATAGAGTGACCAATTTTTTTGATGAAGCACTGATTATGTGTGACTCAATTTGTGGGACGCATGAATTGGGTTTCAAACGCTGTGCGGGTGGTCACCCCAACTATTGTGTTACTGCTCTTTATCACATCTGTAATAAATGATTATGATTAAGTTACATATGTCTGTCTGTTAGGTTTCTCTTATAGACTGTATTCTTTATACACTCACTCTTTATTGGTTGATTTGTTTTTTATAAAAATAAATAGAAAAACCAATGCAATAGGTTTTTTTTATTGCACAGTTACATGATGTATGGGTCTGATTTTCTATTCAGTTAAATGTACTTTGTTGGCATAGATTGTGTCTACGTTAATGTCACAAATGAATAATTGCCATCATAGTAATATACAAGGTAATAATATGAAATATAAAAAATTCCTAGACAGCAATATAGGATATAGGATCTGGGCCGACACTGCTTGCTGAATGAGTTGGGTCTGGGTTATATAAGGTTCAGGTGTGGGTCAGATTTGGGGATTCTGGTTTACTTAAGGCTGAGAATTGGAACCATTAATGAAACCTGTTTTGGCCCAGATCAGGGCCAGCTAAGGCTGATTAACTGGCTGAGATTCGGGCCAGTTATGGCCCATGTGTGGCCCAAGTCTTTAATCCAGTTCTGAGCCACTTCCGTGCCGTCATTCTTTGCGGTACTTGGGCCGAGGGAAAAGTCATTGTGTGGCCCGGATCTGGGCCAAAAGACATTTGCTGTGGGAAGTTGATAGTTTTTCTGTGGTTGTTGAGATGAGCATGTTTGAATCTGGAACATTCCCTTCACCTTAACCACTCAACACAATTCAGATTTGAGAATGTTAGTCTTCTTCAGAAATATGTCATGTTTCTCTTGAGTTCCCCTATTTTAGTCATTCAAAATGTTTTAATGCCTCATAGGTCACTGATGTAAAAACATATGAAGGAGCTTTATTTGAAAATAGGCAATGAACCAGCCATCATGTCTTATAAGAGTGTACTGAATTAACGAGTTCTTGAGGTGGCTGAGGAGCATATGGCTCCCACGATAATTATTTTCTTTCAGAATACTATTGACTAGGTAATCCTCTGACTGAATGTATTTATGTATTTATCACTTTGTTCTCCTATATGTCTTAATCCCTTATTATTTTAGTAATAAGTAATATCTTTTGATGCCTGAGTAGAGTGTCTTTGTTTATTAAAGAAAACTTCAGGAAATGTGACTCATGTCACATTTGCGAAATCTTAAAGCTATACTTCACCCAAAAATTTTGTTTGTAATTCACTCATCCTGTGGAATTCAAAAAGGGTCAATCTGTTCAATATAATGAAATGAAAAAAAAAAAAAAAAAAAAAAGCAACACAGGAGTATTAGAAGTACTACAGTATATACTAATAATCAATTTGTTTAGCATTGTGTGAGAAACAGACAGAAATGTGTTGCTTTTACCTCAAAATGTTGGCATCCACCCTAACTGGTGTTCATGAGAGAATAGTGATGACTCATTCTTTAACGTGTCATTCTTTGGGATGAATCAGTTTATCCATTTCACAAAACTGCTCTAAATGATTCATTCAATGATTTAATGGCCCACTAGAGGGGAAGATTATAAGGGTAATAATGATGTGTAATGAATAATAATCAAGGTAACAATTATGCCTTCTTTTTGAAGCCTGAACTTTTCATTATTTGTCAGTTTTCTGTAGAAACCTGTCTGTTTTTAGAGTTGGATACAGGTGTTGTCTTTCCCTTTGACCCAATGGGGTGATAAGCCAAGGGTTGACAAGGGGACATGTGGATGTTTGCTTCCGAACATTCTAACAGCTGGGCTTTCATCCTCCAAATCAGCCTAACGGTCACTTGTGTGTATCTGTTGTACATAGGAGGTAATATAAAGGTTTAAAAAAAAGTGCTAGGTCAAACCTTTAAGACGTCCATTAATGCTTAAGCTAGTCTCAGTCTCAGATGACCACCCATGAACCATCCACAGGCTATTTGACTTTTAACTATCTTGTTTATATCAAACCATTTTGAGAGATATAATGGGATTCCTGAACCAGTCAAGAGCAATGGGATTTAGATTTCATGAACCTGACCTGCTCTGGATGAGTGCTCCAACGAAATGTGCGCATTTCTGCAGGGGCGCTCTTAAAACTTCAGTGCTTTATATACAAACTGAAGTTCATATGAATCATATAGGGCCTCGGGGTGTAATGGTTTGCCAATGCAGATTTACACTTCTTATCAGTCTTCAGTTCTGACTGAGGTGGTATAAATATATTTGTCATCTGCCCTGATATGTTTATAGGCATTCAGAGCATGGCAACTAGAGCAGGAGAAACAACATCTGTCAGACAGCGTGCCTGAGCCTCTAGAAGACGGGCTTTGACTGCAGCTCTGTCGGCTAGAGCACACACCATAAAAACAGATAATTTCACTTTAAACATTGTACCTCCCAAGTTTATTGACCTTTTAAATATAAACCTGAAGATAAACAGGAAACCTTTTCAAAATAGCCTATGTTTTCTTCTGCTTGTGTGGAGTATCTTGAGAGACAGAGAGAAAAGGTTGTGATTATTTTGAGGAGAACAGCTTTTTTTTTTCTCCTCATGAACATGTGTGGAATGGTTCAATTGCAACCTGTTGCCCCATGTGACCAGATAGGATTTCCCTGTGAATCATTTTTAAAAGGAACTCCTGGTTCAGAAGTTTCTCATCGAGTCTGACCATGTCAGGTATAAACCTGATCAGAGCAATGCAATATTTCTAGGGATATAGACAGGTTTTCTGCATGGTATCTCCCTTTGTGCCAGTTTTACTTTTGAAAATCACATTTATATGGTTGTGTATCATCTCTGTTACATATGGTAACCCTCATTCCTTGATGGAGGGAATGGAGACGTCATGTCGGTGACCGACGAATTGCGATATTGCTTCGATAGACTAATCTACTTCAAGTGTAAACTAAACGACCCAATGCACATTAGCATGCAATTATTGCATCCAACTGCCGCTGATCACAGCGTGAGTATAATAAGGCAGCAGGTGCAATGCATAGCAGGTTTTTGCTAAGAAGCCGAGCCGGTGACCTGGCAGCTCAACGGTGAAAAAAGCAACTGTGGCGACGGGACATGATGTCTCTGTTCCCTCCTTCAGGGAACGAGGGTGTTCATACATAATAGAGACATTCCCTTTCAGTCGGACAGTCTCTACATCACGTCGGTGACTGATGAATTGGGATCCCTACCCAAGCGCCATGGGTGCTGCCCCTTCCAGTGCCATGTGCAAGCCGCCTGTACCCCTATTGAGTGTAGGCCAGGACTTGGAACAAGTAGTTTCACTCTCCATTGTCAAAGCACCTTACTGGGTGAGATTGGACATAGGCTCTAAGGCTGTACTGTGGACTATCCAACTCCATACCGAGAAAAGAGATCCTCTACGTCAGGGAGAGTTTGCTCTTTTCCTCGTTGACCCGAAGGCCCAACAGGCTGAGTTACTGGAGCACCAGGTCCCTGTGCTCGCACAACTGATCTCAAAACCATGGTAGTATAAGCCAACTGTCTAGATAGTTGAGGATGCGAACACCCTGCACTCTGAGGGGAGCAAGAGCCACCTCCACGACTTTTGTGAAGACACAGGGAGATGGGGACAGAACATTTTACTGATATGCCCATCCTTCAAACGCAAACCGCAGAAATGGTCTGTGGCATGGAAGGATCGACACATGAAAGTACGCTTCCTTCAGGTCGATCGCTGCAAACCAATTTTTGGGACGGACGCAATCGAAGATGCTTTACTGCGTCAACATCTTGAACAGAAGCCAATGAAGGGCCTGGTTCAAAACTCGCAGATCGGGACCGACTATCACATCCTTCGCCAATAGGTCTGTGATCTCTACCCGCAGAACAGGGGCATTGGACATTTTCACTGTAGTGCAGTGGATACTGCTGAACTTGGGGGGACACCATGCGAACTGAAACTGAAGCCAGTGAGATGGGCTGGGTAACACTGAGAAACCATATAAGTCAAAGTGACGTGACATTCAGTCAAGCATGGTGACCCATACTCAGAATTCATGCTCTGTATTTAACCCATCCAAAGTGCACACACACAGCAGTAAAAACACACAAACCGTGAACACACAGTGGGCAGCCATTTATGCTGTGGCGACCAGGGAGCAGTTGGGGATTCGGTGCCTTGCATAAGGGCACCTAAGTTGTGGTATTGCCAGCCCAAGATTCAAAATACACAACCCTTGGGTTAGGAGTCAAACTCTCTAACCACTAGGGCATGACTTTCCCCAAGCAGGACCAGTGGAAACACAGCTGTACCCGCAGTGGGGCAGCAAGGTGGAACACAGGGACCCAACTTGGGTGGCTTGTGAGTGGGCCAGAGAGGGGTGTGAGTTTGGGATGCAAGGCTCACCCGGCTCAACAAGTTGGCACAGGATGCGTGAGTAGGGCCTTCGTGATGCTCTCACAACTGCCCGCTGCTGCCATCTGGCAAAGGAGCAGGATGAGTGAGGTCCGATGCTTGGCCGTCCGCAACTCTCCATGCCCTCCTGGGACCCAGAGATAGAGAAAACTGCTTTCTCATCAAGATTTCCAGATTCTCCACCCGGCCCTCCTCCAGGGGAGGGAGAGGTGCCTTCACCATCCCCCAGAAAGCTGCTACCTCTCTATGTGTCATCCCGTCTGAGGGCATCTTGCTCTTCCGCTCACTGCTAGGTTTGACTGGGGCCAGGACGGTTGGAGCGGCCTGCCTACGACCAGCTCTACGGTGCCACTTGCTGGTGGCTGCGGATGCAGTGGGGGAGTGGGGGCATTCCCCCTCGGCAATGAGCAGGCTGGGGCGCTGTGGCCGGCGGACGGGTGGAAGTAGCAACTGCCCGCTTGGCAGAAGGTTGGAAGGCAATAAGATTTGTTGGCAGCAGCGTGGCCGAATCTTCATCGAACACCTCTCACTCCGATGCTGAGATCGACATCTGTTTGGGGGGAGGCCCACTGGATAGTGCTGGTACGCTCTTTGAAGAGGGTCCAGCATGTTCTGTGGGTTGTTCCACTGGATCGGTGTTGCAAGAGGAGGGATGGTCCCCAAAAGGGTTGATCCCCATGGGGTTTGCCATCACTGTAATCCTCAAATCACTTGCGTTACTGCTGGAAGTGGTTCTCATCTGTTGGCCGCCAGAACGAGCCCCAGATCACAGCAGCGGCAATGGGTCTCCGCCCCCCTGAAGGTAGGGGGAGCCTGGATTGCAGCTCCAAGATGATTATCTTCCCACAGTGGGAACATGACTTATCCACGAAGGCCACCTCAGCATACTTGATGCCCAAACACATGAGGCAGCAATCGTGACCATCATCCAGAAAAGCACAGGTGAAACGGCATCCTTTTAAAGATGATCCATTGTCTTTACAAAGACGCACCTGTGAAGCTTTTTTAGAGACATTTGCTCTTTAGGAAATGCTCTTTTAGTGCAGAAGCGCACAGGGGATTTGGCCACTTGCAACATGACTGGGGGTAATGCAGCCTGAAGTGCGCAACCCATTCTACTCGGGAATGACCGCCGCTGAAGTGCCATCTCACCAACACACAATGCTTCTGAGAGCATGCTGAACTCATAGTGCACAGCAGACACAGTTGAGCAGAATGATACACTCAGCTCTGAAGTGAAAAGCTGGTATGCATTGCATCTGCTGCTTTTTTATACCCAAGCTGTGATCAGGAGCAGCTGGATGCAATAATTGCATGTCAATGTGCATTGGCTCGTTTAGTTTACAAACGAAGTAGATTGCTCTATCAAAGCGACATCCCAATTAGTCAGTCACCGATGTGACCTTGAGAGTGACTGAGTGAAAGGGAACTTATGTACTGTACAACCTGATCTACATGATGATTTTCATGCCATGTCAGATTAAAAAAAAAAAATTGTGTTAAGTGAAATAAAATCTTGAAATATTTAATTTGAACTTAAATTAAACACTTAAACCGAAATTAAAATTGTAAACTTAAAAAATGTTATACTGAAATAACTCTTTTCCATGGTGATTGATCTACCGTCTAGTCAGTTGAACCCTGAAGATGCCAGATTTATGCTCTCATTGTGCATTAACTTTTTGACTGGCAGGTTCTTTAAAAATGAAGTTTGGCTTTTATATTTGTTGTCTTTTCTTGTTATCTAAGCCATACGTTTGCACAACATATGGAAGAAATCAAAAGTGTTTACACCGATGTCAAAGGAGAACAAATCAAATACCTTTCACACTGCGTTTTACAGTTCACTGCAAATAACATAAACTTTTACATTCTCCTCCCTACTCCTCCTTAAATGTATTTTTGTGTTTTTTGACAAACATTAAGTGTATTTTGCAAGTGTCTGTCCAATCAGGAATTTTTTTTAAACTCTCATAAACTTTAAAAGACTACATAGAGTATATAATTTTTCTATGGCTCTTTAGAAACCAATGGAAAGATCTACATTTGTATTTTTTCTGACAAAGGAAAATTCAGCCAAAATTAAGTGCTAATATTTTTTGTTAATAAAGAAAACTCTCCCCAGTTGTTCCTGGGAAGTTTCTTCCCACCACACATAATCAACTGTAGTTTTCCCAGCCACCGCTGAGGGTTTACCCTGACCTCTCATTTCCAGCAGCTGATGAAGAGAGAGTCCGGCGATGTGGCCTGTGATTTTTATGGAGTGATTTAATACTCGGCAGCCATACTGAAAGCTTGTTAAGGGGGTGCTGAAGTTCCATTCAGGAGGCATTGAGAGGCCACTCTCACCTGCTGTTTTATTAGTTGGATCAGTTTCAGGGCCTGTCCTGTTTGACAAAAGTGTGGCGGTTGTTAAAGTTCCTGCACTGCAGATGACTTGTGGTTTTGAGGGCTTATAGAGGTGATCAGTCAAGGTATCTCTAACTAACTTTTTCTTTCTCAGCACTCCTGGCTGTGGTTCCCTGGAATGCCGATGAGAGGTCTGGAGTAAAGCCAGGCGGAATCAATGTAGATGTCAACAATAAAGCTGTGTTTAGAATGACCTTGTCTAACTTTGGTGGGATTGTAATGCAAACCAGAATCAGGCTGGTTTAGTGCTCTGAAAACACTCGTCAATAAGAATATCTAGAAAGACAAAAAAAAATGACATTTCATGCTTCATACATTCCACAACAATAGTAAATAATTAAATAAAATTAACAGTGGTGTTGTTGGAGATAAGACCTGGTGTGTATCGCCAAAAAATTTTGTCACTTCTCTGTCTTATAAATTAAAAGAAAAAGTCTTAACGAATTATACCAAAACAGACATCTAATCTTTTTTTTCTCCTAAAATGTAACTAATACTGTCACTAAGTGCTTTCACACCATGCCCATTGTTTCAGAACCTGGCGTAGCTTGGTTCGTTTGGGCATATGTGAACACCGCAATCATGCTCGGATATGAAGTAAAATAATCGTCCGAGACTGCCTGATTGAGACGGTCTCGGCTCGACTGAAAATTAACTCTGGAGCGGTTTGGTTGTAGTGAGAAAGCAATCTGATCCAATGAACCAGGCTATATCCAATGTATGATAGGTAATTACGTAGTTAGCAGTAGATGTTCCCGGCGTCCCAATGTGCAGACTATCTATCCTAAATGTTATTGAAAATTACTAATATCACATAGACTTTCGGATGGATAGTATGTACATTGGGATGCAGGCAATATCTGTGGCTAAGCACGTCTTCGCCATTCAAAACCAAAGCGTGCCTTTTCATTTTATAATGCCGTCTTACTGCTCATCCTCATAGCAACTGTTAGGTGCATTTAAAAATGTTTTCCCCGATGACTCCTGGACTCCTGTTCAAAATGATAAATTAATATAATTACAGCTACAAAAAAAAAAAAAAAAAAAAAAACGGATCACAGCTATAAGCGTAATTCCTAAAAATAAACCATGGAACTTTGGCCAGTGGGAGAACAGTTTACTCGCATGTGACTTGTATTAACAATTTTGGTCGGTTTAGAAACTTGTCTGTGTGAAAGGGAACCACACCAAGAATAAAAAGCAACATTGTTATAATTTTAATCTCCTTTTCGGAACAAAGCTATCGATCTACAGGTGTGAAAGCACCCTTTAGTGCAGGGGTGTCAAACTCAGTTCCTGGAGGGCTGGAGCTCTGCAGAGTCTAACCCTGCTCCATCACACATACCATATAGTTTTCAAATAAGCCTGAAGGAACTGATAAGCTGGATCAGATGTGTTTAATTAGGGTTAAATCTAAACTCTGCAGGGCTGTGGCCCTCCAGGAACTGAGTTTGACACCCCTGCTTTAGTGCATCCTTGCTGAATAAAAGTATTGATTTATAAAAAAAAATCTTATCCCAAGCTTTTTAATGGTTGTGTGTGTGTGTATACATGTACAGTATATTTATATGTTTTCCATTATCTCTGTGTTGCTAGTGCCATGCTCTACATTTTGAGCTACAGGAATGCTACACCTGGTTTATAGAAATGTTCAAAGTCTTAGATCATTCACTTCATTAAGAACTACAGTACTTTTTTTCTATTCAACCTGTTTAACTAGTCTGTCACCAGACTGACTCTTGGGTTGGGTTTGTTCAAATGCCTTTGTCACTGTGCTCTTTGTATTTTCGATTTACATTTTCCATTACCGTTTCCATCTGTACATATACAGTATATGCGAGTATGGAAATATAAATAATTTGTATATTTAGTTGTTTTAGGGCAAGCATTTGTTTCTATTTTTTTATTATTATTATTCTTTTTTTTATTCTATAACTATATGAATGTGAAAATCTTGTGAAATGTATTTTGAAGATTTAGTTGAAATGTAGATTTGACAGCAGCATTCATAAACAGTGTTTAGTGTTTTATTGTCCCACTGAACACAAGAGTGTTTGAGACTTTTAATAACTGCTTATAAAAGCCACAGTCCTCAGCACACCTGTGCGAGACTAGTGCTGGCAGCCTTTAGTCCTTAATATCTAATGAATATATGAATAGTGAATGAATAGACAAACAAATCAATACATTCAGTGTGTTTTGAAAGGATTTGGAGTAAGCTGAACCTAAGCTTCTGTATCACTTGAATCTTAGTGTCATTATTTACAGTCTAGGCAAGAATTTTCTTGTTTCTTTCTTTTTTTTTCGCTCTCTTGATAGCAACTCTGTTATGTAAGTCACAAGAGCAACTCATGTACAGTAATAAACCTGTCTGTCGAGAGGGAAATGATCTTACCATCTCTGTGATGCCTGATGCACTGGACGGAATGTCAAATCTTACGGAGACATCCTCACTTGTGCCAAGTTATTTTAACAGAATCAATCAGGGACTTCCTGTTTTTATTTCTTCTTTTAACAACTGTTACTTTCTGGAAAAAAAGCCATACTTCAGTTTTGCAAGATGTGTCCAATATATGCTTCACAATACACTGGATGCGGTGTCTCTGTGGTCAAGTAGAGGTGCACCAGAATCTGTGATTTTATTGTTGTTGTCAAGTTTTTCCCTGTTTACACCTGCTTGTGGTTGCAGCATTCCACAGAATTTCTGCTTCTGTTCAGCAAAACCCTACTGTTGACAGAAGAGATGATGATTTCTTGCCATGGCTTGTTGTGGGTGCGGGGCCCTCCAAAAATGCTTCAAAGCCATTCGCCTAGCTCAATAGTTGCTCCTATTGTTGGGCTATATCAAAGGCAAAGTCTGCTTATTTGAACAGGTGACTCCCATTAAGTCAGATGACCCGGCTGTCTGTTTGCCAGCAGGGCTGCCATGGCTTCGCAGAGCTCATCTAGTCAGGATGCTAATTCCTGATGATCTCAGTTCCAGGTCGCAGTCTGCGACTCGCAGATTGAATAATTGCTGAGCTATGGCACTCTGCAGGTCTCCTGAGTACTGAGCCACTGCTCCCCTAACGCTGGTGGAGGTCAGGATTTCATTTGTCCACTTCCTTTGGGCTTGTCCAACCTGGACGGCCTGCATCAGTTTTAATGAAAGCTGTCTACACTACTGCCATCAGTATGCAGTGATGGCACATTATAGGTATTGGGTCTGAACTCATGATTATGGAAGAGATGTTTTCTTTACATCTGCTTTAAAATGATATTAAAATATTCCATGCATTTTTCATTATGCAAACTCGGATATACAGACTCATTTGTTCATATCATAATGCCTCTCTCTGTTGTTGTTTTTTAAGCATGGAACAGAGGGCTTCTGGAAGTCTGTAGCGCACTCTGTGCCCCGAAAACCTTCAGAGATTCGGATCCTCAACCCCTACTTTATACAAGAGGCTGCCTTCCAGTTTATTGGCCTTCCACAGAACAATGGCCTCATGGGAAAAGGGGTAAGCAACATGCTTCAGTTTCAGTACTTTTCATAACATTGTTTATGTTGAGCACATCGAGTGCAAGAGAATGCGACTGCTAGAACTGGTAACTCTTAGAGAATAACTGTTGGACTGCATGGTTTATTGAACCAAAATGGCAGGCAATGCCTTTAGTCAATCTAATGTTAAAAGGGGTCACGGGAAGCCTTAGACACGTGTTTCCTCAATTAGTCTGTAATTACCATAAAGATCACCATAGGTCAAAGGTAGCTTGACTAATCCAATGGGTGGGGAGAGCTTATGCCGTGTATTTTGTTCAAACCCAGACCAATCTGTGTTTTAAAAACCTTATTCAGTGCTAACATTAAAATGCATTAAACCATAATAAGTCAACAAAATAAAGTGGCATGTGTCATTTGAGTTAAATTAAATAAAATTGCCAGTATAAATAACATTCTAGTGTATTATCAATATTATCAGCTGGTTATACCTCACGTGTAGAGTAAGTTACTGAGTACTAAAAGCTATAGTGATCAGGATTGTGTGCCATTCAGAATTAAAATTAGGAATGCCTTTTTAAATCCAATTCAGTTCTTGAATTAGTTTAATTTGAACTGATATAGCGAGTGGAAGCAGTATTGCTATTTGAATTTCAGAAAAAATTAAATTAAACAATTTTCAATGGTTTATAGTCCTTTAGTACTAACAGATCATTTTTTAAATGCTACCTATCCGCCTTATTTTTCCTCATAATAGCGGGCGCGACAATTTGTCTATCTTCTGGTGTCATCCGCCTCCAGTTATTTTTAGCTGTACAGAACTGGTTTTGCAGTTTGATATAGCAAATTGGTGTGTCTTACCATAATAGTTTAATCTTAATTATAAACACACTGGTTTGCAGTGCTAAAAAATTTACAGTTTACTGTAATGCAAGTTTGTTCCTCTACTAATTATTTCCCTACAGTGGCTAAAGTACCGGAAATCTAACACATTCACAGAAAATGTCTTACTTCTGCGTTGAAGAATAAGGTGGATAGAAATGTGTATTTAGTTTATAAATGTATTATATTTTATTATATTTAATAAACGTAATACATTTGTTCTCTGCCAGGGTAGAAGAGCACTTCATTTCCCATTACCTGTGTTAATTTTGGTGAAATTTACTAAATTATAATTCACAATGAATAGCTTTTTTTTTTTTTTTTTTTTTTTTTTGTTAATTAAAAAAGGGATAAAAGAAAAAAGTTTTCACCAACAAGAGATTTTTTTGCATTTACTTAGGTTTCTGGTGTGTCTGCCAGCTCAGAAACCTGAAAAGAAAACCATTTGTTATGGGCTGTCTAAGTCTGAAATTGTCATCTAATGAGCTGTTTAAATTTGCAGCTGGTTTCTACATAGATAGCTAGCTATTTGAAGAAGACCACCTCTGAGCCATATACGAAGTCCAAGGCAGTAATTCACATGTCTTTTATGGACACGCCCCATGGAAGGGGTGGGGTTAGCAGTAGCTCATTATCATTTAAAGAGACATAAACCAAAACAGTACAAATATTGAGGAATTTTAACCCAAGTGTGTTCCAGACATTTCACGAAGACCCTAAACTCATCTTTGAGGAAGTCGTGGCCTAATGGTTAGAGGGTTGGACTCCCAATCGAAGGGTTGTGAGTTCTAGTCTCGGGCCGGACGGAATTGTGGGGTGGGGGGAGTTCATGAACAGCTCTCTCTTCACCTTCAATACCATGACTTAGGTGCCCTTGAGCAAGGCATCAAACCCCCAACTGCTCCCTGGGCGCTGCAGCATAAATGGCTGCCCACTGCTACGGGTGTGTGCTCGCAGTGTGTGTGTGTGTGTGTGTGTTCACTGCTCTGTGTGTGTGCATTTCGGATGGGTTAAATGCAGAGCACAAATTCTGAGTATGGGTCACCATACTTGGCTGAATGTCACTTCACTTCACTTAACATTCATACCAACTTGTGGAAAATGGGCATCTGATGACCCCTTTAACAAATCTGCCCGAATTTGAAATAAAGCCTTATTATTATTATTATTAGTAGTAGTAGTAGTATATAATTTGACATGCTAAATTCTACTATTCACATGTCATAAATGTTACCCTATTTGCAAACTCAGTTTATTTAGACAAGGTGGGTGTGCCATAGCCTACAGAGAACTGTGTGTGGATGCCTCAGACCTCAATCAAAGGCTATAACAAAGATAACTTGCTTATAGGAGGTCATAAAAAATATGCTTTCCTTTCAGTCCCAGGAAATTAGACTTGAGAAAGTAGATAAATGCCACTGGCATCATAGAGCCCAGGCCCCTAAGCTTTGTATAGTGGGGGGCATTGCAGTAGGGAAGCTGTCCCATACGGTACTGATCAAGGTGGGATACATTTTGACAGCCTCTTCTTTTGAGCACTCCAGACACCCACCATCTTAAGGCTGCATATACTGGCACAGTCTTTATGCTAATGGTGTGTCTGTGCTTGTGTGTGTGAAACAGACCCCAGGCTACTGCAAACTAATGATTTAGAATGGTTGACTCCTCCAGGGAGATGAGGAAGTGAAGGTCTGCCTTCTGAATTTGGTACATCAGGGGTGGGGGTCTGTTTAAGCGAACTGTTAATCACACGCAGCTCAAGATGAGTTAACAACTGCTGAGCAGAACTAAGCCAGAACTCCTTCAGGCACAATGCCGTCTTGACCTCGAGGAAAAGCTGGATCAATGCAAAGCACAGACCGCAATGTTAAATTAATTCAAATATAGCACAGCAAGCACAGTTATTCATGATTCATGCTTCATTTAGGGCTGGATGATTAATCGAAAAGTAATCGAAACCGAAATTCCGAATCTCTAACCAACGTAATTTTCCCATGTCGGTTATTTCATTTTTTTAATCCTATTAATACTTCCCCCTTAAAAGCATATACAGCGTGTGTAGCCACATGACTCTGCCTCGTCCAGTCAGTGGCATAAAAGCAAAACACGACGGTGAACACATAGTGATGGCCTTATGTCTTCACTAAACTTTGTCAGTTGTATTTTTTTTATGGTTTGGACATTCAAGCGATTAGATGATCTGGTGTGTATGATTATATTGAGCTACCATGTTAGCGTTAGGGCTGTCAAAAAAAGAAAAAAGAAAAAAAAGAGTTTAGAATATTCGTGGAATAAAAAAAAAAAAAAAATCCACATTCAAATGCAAAAATGTTGCATTCGAATTGTAGGTGTCCGTTAAGGAGGCAGTTTTAAGGCCCGCCCTGGGTTTACTTCACATTCCGCGTTCTGTTCCATCTCACACAGCTTCATCCTGTTAATATTTTTAATGTGGCTGACACTCCCTCTGAGTTAATACAAACTGTGACGAGTGGGGCGGGGCCGAGAGACGTGGGAACAGAGCGAGGCCGGTGGAGTGATTGGAGATGAGTAACACCTGCTCGACCCAACGGTCTCGAGTCCCACGGAAGAGATGGAGGGATATAAAACCGGAGCGACGACAGTGACGGACGAGAGAGAACCAGGCCTGGGTTTTAGTTGTGTTTGATTTTATTTGTGCGCAACAGTCGGCCGTGAGGGGCTGCTGCGCTGTTTTGTATTTATTTTTGTCATTAAAGTCTTTATTTTTTATTTAAAAAAACTGTAACAATAAAAACTCCACAACTATGGGAAGAAGGAGGCGGATACCGGTGGACAATCAAAATGATACTTTAATGCTCAAAATACAAAAAATGTATTTAAATGTAATGCCCCTCACGGCCGACTGATGCGCACAAATAAAAACCAAATATAAAATAAAGCCCAGGCCTGGTCCTCTCTCGTCCGTCACTGTCGTCGCTCCGGTTTTATATCCCTCCATCTCCTCCGTGGGACTCGAGACCGGTGGGTCGAGCAGGTGTCGCTCTTTTCCCAATCACTCCACCAGCCTCGCTCCTGTTCCCATGTCTCTCGGCCCCGCCCCACTCGTCACACAAGCCAGTATCCCAGAGTAATTAATTTACTCAAAGAGTAAATTGACTTAACTGCTGTGAAGATAGAACTGAAGATGAACAACGAGCCGAGCCAGATAA